>NC_056733.1:891785758-891790758 GCF_019279795.1 Protopterus annectens
CTCTTCAGACCAAGGCCTTCTTGACGTCGGACAGACTTCGCAGCTTAACCTTTCACGTCCTAGCACTCCTTCAGTCTCCAGCCCCATCAGCAGAGTTACTCCTGAGAGCCTTAGCGTCCATGGCAGCAGCAATCAACCTTTCGCCCTTAGCTCGCTTGCACATGCGGGTCCTCCAGTGGACCTTGCAGGTCCAGTGACCATCCTTCAACACCCATTGGACTCTCCGATCCCCCTCAGCAGAGTTTGCAGAAATTCCCTCATATAGTGGCTCCAATCTCGAGTGCTTCGGGAAGGACGACCATTCATAATGCCACCACCCCAAGCCATGGTAACCACGGACGCTTCTCACCTTGGATGGGGGGGGGCATTGCATGGGCAGAACTGTCCAAGGTACGTGGACTCAGACAGAGACCGTTCTGCATATCAATGTTCTGGAGATGAGAGCGGTGCTTCTAGCATTGGAAGCTCTTCATGCCTTTCTCCCTCCAGGGACTATTGCAATTCAGACAGACAGCATGTCATTGGTCTGGTACATCAACAAACGGGGAGACCAGGTCTTACCCTCTTTGCCGAGAGGCCATGAGAGTTTGGGACTGGGCGATATCCACCAACCATTTTTTGCTAGCAAGGCACATTCAGGGTCAGTCCAACATCCTAGTGGACAAGCTGAGTCGAACTATCCTCTCACCTAGAGTGGTCCCTGAACCCCTTAGTAGTGAAACAGATCTTCTGCAAGTGGGGTCAGCCTTGCTGCGATCTCTTCGCATTGCCTTCAAACGCGAAGTGCAGTGAGTTTTCCGCTCTAATCCACCCCCCCGAGGGAAAGCCCCAGAGATGCTTTAGTTTATGCTTGGCCATCCGGTCTTCTTTATGCTTATCCTCCTCTTCCGTTAATGACAACATTTTTACAGAAAGCTCGTTGGTTGGGGAACAAGATTATCCTCGTAGCCCCATTCTGGCCTCGTCAAACCTGGTTCCTGTACCTACGGTCTCATCTTATAGCTCCTCTTTGGCTCTTAGACCCCATCCCGGATCTGATTTCTCATCCTTCGGGATTAGAAACTCCAAATCTGGACGACTTCAAGCTCTCAGCTTGGTTGATCCAGTTCCATTAGTTGCCAGGACTCCTGGTATCTCGTCTGCAGTTAGATCCATCCTGGTAGCGGCGCATAAACCTTCTACCAGGAAGGTTTACAACAGCAAATGGAAACTGTTATCCATTTGGGCCTCGCATAGGAATTTGGATCCTTTCACTGCTCCCATTCCAGCATTGCTTGATTTCCTATCTCATATTTTTCAGCAAGGGGCCAGTTCTTCTACTGTAAAGGATCAAATGACTGCCATTTGCCATTTTCACATTGGAGACAATCTTAGTCCTTTAGCTTCCACTAAGATTTGTAAGACCTTCTTGAAAGGCACCTTTCTTTTGAGCCCTCCTATTAGGAATGCTGTTCCCCCATGGGAGCTAACTTTGGTCCTTCAGGCTCTAACTGGACCACCCTTTGAACCTACAGCTTCTGTTGATTTAAAATTCTTATGTTAGAAAACTGCTTTCTTAATAGCTATTACCTCAGCTAGAAGGGTGTCAGAGCTCCAGGCCCCTTGTACTAAACCCCCATATCTTGTTTTCCGTAAGGACAGAGTCTCTGTCAGGGCTAACCCTTCCTTCTTTCCTAAAGTGGCTTCCGAGGTGAACATCAGTCAGTCCATTAATCTACCAGTTTTCTTCCCTAACTATCAGAATAAAGGGGAATACAAACTTCATTTGTTAGATGTTCATAGACAATTGCGCTTTTACCTGCACAGAACAGCTGCCTTTCACAAGTCAGAGCAGCTCTTTGTCTCCTTTGCGAAGCCCTTCTTGGGTAAGCCAGTGTTGAAGGTGACTCTAGCTAGATGGATTTCTCACTGCATTTTGCTCACATTCAAGATATCTGGTCTGCCAGAGCCCTTGGGGGTTCATGCTCATTCTACCCGTTCTATGGCTACTTCTGCTGCGTTCTGGTCAAGAGTTCCCTTGGATGACATTTGTTCTGCGGCTACTTGGGCTTCCTCTCATACCTTTATCTCTCATTATAAAATGGATTTAATATCCAGAGGAAGAGCAGCTTTTGGCTCTGCAGTGCTCCGGAATATCCTTCCTTGAGGACCTCCCAAGTTTTTGAAAGCTGGGGACTCTCTCCCACAGGTTGCTGATCAAATAAAGTTAACTACTTCAGATGAAGAAGTTATGTACTCACCATAACGTTCCATCTGAGTAGGTAACTTAATTTGTCAGCAACCGACCCCCCCCCCTCCTTCCCCCTAACCTGGTTCTTTGGTTATCTGAATCCTAGAATGATTTCAGCTTTTGGTATTCCTTAGGTTAGGATGTTTCAGGTTGTTGTTTTGTCTTGGTGAAATTGTATAATTGGGCAAACGCGATCTGAGGACTGGAAGGAGGTAGCAGGGTATTATGGGTAAGGGGGAGGAGCTTGTAGCTCGGATCTTTAGTTTGGAAAGCTGCCTGCTCTGATCCAGGTTGGATTCGATACCCACAGGTTGCTGACAAATGAAGTTACCTACTCATATGGAATGTTATGGTGAGTACATAACATCTTTTTCCATTGGTGGAGCCAACTGAGCTGTGATCTGTTTGCTTCCCCTCTCAACCACAAATGCAGCAGTTACTTCGCCCTGATCCCCCCAGAGGGGGAGTCCCCCAAGGACGGTCTGACTCACCATTGGCCTCCAGATCTCCTGTATGTCTTTCCACCCTTACTGTTAATTCTGAGAGTACTTCAGAAAGCAAGACGCCTCAGGACGCAGTTGATCCTTATGATCCTCATTGCCCCCTTTTGGCCTTGGCAGGTGTGGTTCCCTCTTCTACGGTCTCATCTGAAGCACCTCCCTTGGGTGCTCGATCTGGTGCCGGATCTGATTTCCCATCCGTTGCTCTGTCTGCTTCCAAATTTGCAGACCCTTCATCTGACAGCTTGGTTTGTCCATTTCCAGTGATTATTTCTAAGTCCAGGCTTGCGTCCCCAGTGAAGGACATTATCCTTGCTTCTCAGAAATTGTCTACCAAGAGAATTTACAAAAGTAAGTGGAAGAGATTCTCTGTGTGGGCTAAAGGCTGGAATCTAGATCCACTTTCAGCTCCTATTTCTCACATTCTTCTTTTCCTGGCTTCCCTTTTTCCAAAAGGAGCTAGTTTCTCTAAGTCCAATTGGCAGCAATTTGTAATTTTCATATCAGTAATGAACCTACGTTTTCTTCTCGCCTCTGCAAAGCTTTCTTGAAAGGTGTTTTTTTGTTGCATCCTCCAGTCATTGACCCTTCTCCACTGTGGGATCGTGCTGCAGTCTCCAATTAGGCCCCTTTTAGAGCCTGCTGCATCCTGCGATCTAAAATTTCTTTCCTGAAAGACTGCCTTTTTGGTGGCGATAACTTCAGCAAAAAGAGTTTCAGAATTGCAGGCTCTTACATTAGACCTCCTTATTTGGTATTTCATAAAAATAGAGTGGCCTTGAAACCCAACCCTTCTTTTATGCCAAAAGTGGCCACTAAAGCAAACCTTAATCTGTCTTTCCAACTCTGTGTTCTTTCCTAATTATACCAATTAAGGGGAATACATTTTGCATACCTTAGATGTTCATAGATCGCTTTGTGTTTATTTGCACAGAACTAAGTCCTTTTGCCTCACTAACAAATTGCTTGTGGCTTTTTCAGTCAACAGGAAGGGCCAAGCTGTTACTAAAATTACAATTTCCCAGTGGATTTCTCAGTGCATTATTTTACATATACTCTTCCTGTGGTTCTCTCTTGCCTAGACCAGTCAGAGCTCATTCTGCCAGGTCAGTGGCGACTTCAGCTGATTTTGCAGCTCGTCAGTCCTTGGGTGACATTTGTGTAGCAGCAACTTAGTCTTTGCCACATAGCTTCATCGCTCATTACAAACTTGATCTAGTTTCTAGGGGAAGGGCTTCCTTTGGCTCTACTGTTCTATGGCATGTCCTTCCATGAGGCCACCCAAGAATGTCAGCTGAGTACTCTGACCCATACATGATGAATGGTGACTAGGATAACATTAGATATGTACTTGAATAGAACTGCTGTCTTCCTGCTAAAGAAATGCAGAACTTCAATTTTAATGAGGTTGACCAAAGTCTATCCTGAATTGTGAACACTGTGGAAAATAATTGTTTAGTTTAGTCAACAGCTGTCAGAGCATTGTAAGGGTTTAATAAATTCTATCTCCTTTTTTAACAAACACATATTTTTATGAATTTTTGCAATGCTTGCAATGGTTTTAAACATATATATTTTTTACACGCTTTATTTTTAGGATGGATTTTATTCTTAGGCTGAACATTATATTTTTATTTCTTTAACAAAATTTGTACTATTTCCATTTAAGGTCAGTAATTTACCTAGCAACTTCACAATTAAACAATTAAGTTATTAAGATCACATGATCAACTTTCAAGAGTATAAAAGACTTGGAACTATTTGTGTTAATGAACTTGATAAAGCCTGGTACAACCAGGCGAAAGCGCTTGTTTTGAGCTTGTCTTTTTGTCCAAATAAAGGATTTAGCGTACTAACTGGGTTGCTTATTGAAGATTGCATCTGCTTTTTCTATTGTTTCAGTTGGGATTTACTTCTGCTACTTGTGACATTACAGTTGAAAGCTGAGCAACGCTGGTATTTGCTTGTGGAGTTTTCCTGTTACTGGTTTGTGTTTCTTTTACTTTTTGATTAGATATGTACTTCCTATAACTTGGTATCTGTATTATCTGTAGTCACCATTCATCACGGTCCCACCTTCCATCCCCCCTCCTGAGAGATTGCCAGGACTTTGGTGGACCTTGTCTGGTAGCAGCTCCTTTCTGTCTGTCTTCTGTCTCCAGGGCAAATTTGATCTGAGGGGTTAGAGGGCAGCAGAGCATTATGGAAGGGGAGGAGCTTGAACTAAGCTGTTGTCTTGTGTGCCGGCTCAGATACGATGTTGGATCCTA
>NC_056733.1:891798258-891803258 GCF_019279795.1 Protopterus annectens
TAGGTTGGGAACTGCTGATTGAGGGCTCAGTGTCTGCTATTCTAAAAGTGTATTAATTCTGGTTTAAGCACTTGGGCTTTCAGGCCAGTTATTTTACATTAAGAGGGTTCGTGGTCTGCACTCTTGTGGGAGGGGAGGCTGGACTCTGCCCTTCTGAGCTGGGAATTTCTGGTTAAAGGCTTATAGTGCATGCACATCTGATCTGCTTCTTATTGAAGTTGGTGCGCCTTGTTTGCTGTGGCATAGACTGGATTCGGGCCTGCTGGATCTAGCTTTGTTTGTGTAACTTGAGCACTAATCCAGGCATTCTCTAAAGTATTCAATTGTATTTATTACTGCTTGGTAGTAACTTGATTAAAGTGTAGCTATCATTCTAAGTCTTCAGACCAGTTGTTTTACATTAGGAAGGTTTGTGGCATGCACTGTGGTGGCAGGACAGGTAGCTTTCATCCTTCTAAGTTGGGAACTGCTGATTGAGAGCCCAGTGTCTGTTATTCTTAAAGTGTATTAGTTCTGGTTTAAGCACTTGGGCTTCAGGCCAGTTATTTTACATTAAGAAGGTTCGTGGTCTGCACTCCTGTGGGAGAAGAGGCTGGACTCTGCCCTTCTGAGCTGGGAATTTTTGGTTAAAGGTTTATAGTGCCTGAATATTTGAACTGTATCTTACTGAAATTGGTACACCTTGTTTGCTGTAGCATAGACTAGATCCAGGCCTGCTGAATCTAGCTTTGTTTATATGCTTGTTGTTTGTTTGCTTGTTATTTCCCTGGAACGCTAATTCCACCTAATACGCGGCTTCTCAGCTCTTCTGTGGATCACTAGTGATATCTGCATTGCTTACTGTACATATTTCCTTGTTTCACTTGAAAGAAAGTTACTGTTTGTCATTTTTGCATTTAAGTTACCTGTAACACATTGCACTTAAGTTACCTGGCACTTGCTCACTAAAGCAATTATGTAAGTCAGCACTAAAAATTAAAAGCACTACACCCTCACTCCCCACTGGCCCTTGTTTTCAATTATTAAGGAATTCCCAATATTATTCTAGCATGTCCAAAGGTCAGTTGTCAATCTCCTCGCTGCTCCAGCTGGTGAATCTGGGAATCTTGAGGCAATGTTACAACTGCGTCATGTACACAGACAACCCTCTCCTCCTCCCAACAAATTCCAACACATGTGAGAGATGCAACCATATAGCCAAACTGGAGGCTAAGCTCTCTCAACTCAGTACGGGCATAACCAGTCAGGAGGAGAAGGAAACCACACTCACTACAATTCCAGTCTCACATAGACCTACCACGACAGCAAACCAAACACATAATCACACAAAACATACTGAGGCTCTAAATAAAGATCTGCCTAAGCAGCAGAGACCTCCAAAGCAGACACCCAAGCAACCGCTACCCCAAAACAAAACACGTGCAACACATATCTCACAAAGCCAGTGTGCCAAACAGTCTCAGCCCTTAAGACTAAACAACACACCTGATACACTTGTAATAGGTGACTCTATCATCAGGCACACTGCCGTCCCGCTCACCAGGCTGAACAAGGAGAGGGTCACGGTGAGCAGCCTGTCGGGCGCTAGGATCTGCCACATAACACAAGCACTCAGGTCACTCCAAGGCAAGTACAAATATGACTCAGTCATTGTCCATGCTGGTGTGAATGACCTGAGACGTACCTCCCTGGACTACATGAAAAGAGACATAAAGGAGCTCTCTGAGCATGTAGCCCAGGCTGGTATGACCCTGACCTTGAGTAGCGTCTTACCCTCACCAAGAATGATGCCACAATATGAAGACAAGATGATCAATTTCAACAATTGGCTTAAGTACTGGTGTCATTCAAAGGGGATCCAATGCCTGTCAGCTTGGGATGATATGCTCGACAAGCCACGATGCTTCACTAGGGACGGCTTGCACCTGTCACCCCTGGGCTTTCGGATATTGGCAAAGGCTCTTGCTACTCCCATAGTGCCTTTTTTAGGCAAGGCTCAAAAGACAAACCCACCTCCATAGGTATCACAAGGGATAAGAAACTAAGAGTAATGCTACTCAACGCCAGAAGTCTAAACCTCAAGATGCATGCACTCGAAACTCTCCTTAGCATGGAGAACATCGATATCTGTGCAATAACAGAAACCTGGTTCAAGGCTCCCGAGAGCACCCCAGCACTACCAGGTTATACCTCATACCATGCTTTTCGCCCCCAAATCTTGGACTGAACCACAAAAGGAGGGGGAGTATCGATATTCATCAAAGATACCCACACCTCCAGGTTGGTGGCAAAGCACTAAGCATCAGAGACTATCCATGTGCAACTAACAGTGGGTAAAACTGCCTTCCAGTTTATAGCCTGCTACAGACCACCCCCCCCAAACCCAGGAACTCCACTCGGCCTTCCTGAGAACACTGGAAAATATCTAGGTCTCTTCAAACACCATTATATTGGGCAACTTCAACTACCCAAACATAGACTGGGAGCATTACTCTAGCTCCAACACTCTAGCCCAAAGGTTCCTAGAATTTATAAACTCAAATGCTATGGAACAACTTGTTACCACTCCCACAAGAGGAGAAAACATACTGGACCTGATCATCACCGACATGGGGACTCTATACTCCAGACCAGAGGTGTATCCGTCACTGGTAAGATCAGACCATAAACTAATCTCACTGGATATTCACATCCCGACCCCACCCCCTGCCCAGAAAACCACAGTGAAAAACTTCTCTAAAGCAAATTTCACACTCCTCAAAACCAAGGTGGAATCCTTCAAATCCCCCGGGCCCGTGGAAAATACGGCCCAGACCGCAGAATCCTTTATAAACACATTCTATGAACACCTTCATGAATGCATGGATCATGCGATCCCAAATAAAACCAAGACCCAATCTTCCAAAGGCAGACGTCCTGTCTGGTGGACCCCAGCCATACACAAACTATACAATAGAAGGAGGAAGCTACTAAATGATAGAGCAAAATCCAAAAAAGGGAAGGCATCACTGATCAGTATTAGCAAAAAACTACGGGCACTCATAAATATGTCTAAGGCCAGCTTCGAGAGAAAAATTGCACAGGACACTAAGGATAATCACAAGGCTTTCTTTAGTTATGTTAGGAACCTGGGTGGTAATTCCTAGATATGCTCAGAATTAGTCCAAAATGACAAAAAATACACTGAACCCACAGACATTGCCAACATCCTAGCTGACAGGTTCAGCAAACTCCCACCAAAGGGCAAATATCTATCCCAGCAGAATGCTGCCCCCCTGACATCTCAGATGCTCATGTAAGAGCCGCCCTCTCCAAAGCAAAAAACACAGCATCAATGGGACCAGACAGTGTCCCGGGCTGCGTCCTACATGAACTCCAAGAAGAGCTAAACCCAAACATAAAACTACTGTTCAATCTCAGCCTTACTACAGGATATGTGCCCAAAGAGTGGCATACAGCAACAGTGGTCCCTCTCCATAAAGGTGGTGCCTCAACAGATCCTGGAAACTATCGCCCCATAAGCCTGACTAGCTTGGTCTGCAAAGCTATGTAAAGGATCATCATGGACCTCATAAATAAAGATATTGGGGACCTAGAGACACTGGATACTACCCAGTTCGGCTTTGTTAAGGGCAGATCCTGCCTCTTAAACCTGGTTGATTTCTTTGAAACAGTCACCAAGGCCATTGACGAGGGGAAGGTGGTCCACACAGCCTACCTGGACCTCGCAAAAGCCTTCGATACAATACCCCACTCGGGCATTATAGATAAGCTCACCAGCTTAAATATAACCCCTATGTCACTAGATGGATTGCAAACTGGCTCAAGGACAGAACCCACATGGTTAGAATTACTGGAGCCATGTCAGACTCCAAACCAGTTACAAGTGGTGTCCCACAAGGCTCATTCCTGGGACCTCTCTTGTTCTGTATATATTTCTCGGAGGTACAGGCCAACACGGAAGGACTGTGGCTGACCAAGTTCGCAGATGACTGCAAACTGGGCGCCATAATCGACTCTCCAGCCGACACAAGCATCCTCCAAAAGGGCCTCATAGAAACAGACAACTGGTACCAGAGCCATGACCTCAAGCTAAATGCCAAAAAGTGTATAGTCATCCCCTTTGGCAAAAACAAAGTGCCCACAAATTACCACATAGGTGGTAATCCATTAAGTACAGAAGAAGTAATTAGGGACCTGGGGACCCAAGTTGATAGCAATCTCTCATTTGACAACCACGTAGCCAAAGTGGTTAGAAAAACATTTTATATAGCCCACCTAATCATGAAGGGATTCACATCTAGATCAGGGGAGGTCATTGTGCCTCTTTACTCCTCCCTCATCAGGCCCATAATTGAGTACAATGCCCCTTTTGGGATGTACCTTACCAGACACCTGCAGCAACTGGAAAGACCCCAAAAGTACCTCACCAAGAGGATCAAAGGGCTCAAACAGATGCCATATGCTGCCCGGTTAAAGAAACTCCAGCTCTACTCAGTGGCATACCTCCTGTTCAGAGGCGATCTGTGCCTGACGTATAAGGCCATGTCCAACCTGGAATTAATGGACATGCTGCACCTCAGAAAATCCAAATCCCATTGAGCTATGCGCTCGAGAGACTTGAACCTCAGCACTGAAATAAATAGAACATGCTGGAGGGACAGATTCATAACCCAGAGTCTCACTTCACTCTGGAATAAAATCCCAGTCCAGGTTAGGCAGAGTCCCTCATTGACTCTCTTCAAGAGGAATCTTGATGAGTGGATGCGAGATTGTAGGTTTACCTAGGGTATCACTTCTGTGTCACTGTTAGACAGAGGCACAGTATACTAACCTCGAAAAAGGGCATAGCAAAATGAATTTAAAATGGGTGGCGAAAGCCAAACACATTTTGGCTAGGCTTATAAATGCTCTAGGGCAGATAGCCTAGTATGAACCAATGAACCTATACATATGTATATATATATATATATATATATATATATATATATATATGTATA
>NC_056733.1:891808258-891910758 GCF_019279795.1 Protopterus annectens
TATATAACATATGTTCATAGGTGTGTACTAGGTTAGCCAGTAGAAGTGCCCTGGCATCGTGCTGCCCGATGTTTGTTCCCAATGCTTCTATCAAGTAGAGCCACTGGAGTGATCCCCGGGGGGGGGGGATTTTTTATTACCCATCTGATCATCAAGATTTCTCTTGAAGAGGGCCAGTGAGATGCTCTGCTTGACATGTATGGGTAGTCTCTGGGTTATGAACCTGTCCTTCCAGCATGTTCTGTTGATTGTAGTAATGATGATGTGGTCTCTGGACTGTGTGGTGTGGGGAGATTGGGATTTCTTTAGATGTAAGTCAAGCAGAGATCGCCTCTTAGTGGACGATATGAGACAGAGCAGCTGGAGTTTTTTGAGTATGTCCATGTAGGACAGGTGTTTAAGGCCTAGGATCCATTTCATGAGGTAATTTTGTGCCCTTTCCAGCTGTTGCATTAATCTAGTGGGGTACATGCCAAATGGGGCATTGTACTCTATTATTGGCCTAATGAGGGAAGAGTAGAGAGAGATGACATTTTCTTGGTAATGAGATGTGCCACATAGAAGGACTTTCTGACCACAGTGGTAATGTGGTGGTCGAAGGAGAGGTTGCTCTCAACCTGTGTTCCCAGATCTCTTATAACCCCTTCAGTGTTCACTGGGCTCCCATCAATGTGGTAATTAGTGGGAACTGCGTTTTTCCCAAATGGGATGACGACACATTTTTTGGCATTAAGCTTAAGGCCATGGTTTCGACACTAGTCATTGGTCTCAGTGAGGCCTTTCTGTAGGATGTCTACATCATTTGGGAATTAATAATGGCTCCCAGCTTGCAGTCGTCTGCGAACTTGGTCAGCCAGAGTCCCTCCATGTTGGCCTGAACTTCTGAAAAGTAGATGCCAACCAGGAGTGGACGCAGGACTGATCCCTGTGGGACTCCACTCATGATTGGTCAGCAGTCTGACTTGGAGTCTCCTACTTTCACACCGTGGGTTCTATCTGTGAGCGTATTTTCAACCCACCTAGTGATGTAGGGGTTGATGCCTACTTTGGTGAGTTTATCAATAATTCCTATGTACGAAATGGTATCAAAGGCCTTCGCCAGATCGAGGTAGGCTGCCTTGCCCTCATCCACAGCTCTGGTGACTGACTTAAAGAAGTTAAAGAAGTCAATCAGGTTGAGCAGGCATGGTCTACCTTTCACAAAACCAAATTTCATGGGATCTAGAGTTTGGAGATTCCCTATATCCTTGTTAATTAGGTCCACGATGATTTGCTCCGCAGCCTTATATATCACTCGTCAGGCTAATCTGGTGATAATTCCCAGGGTCTGTAGTCGCTCCCCCTTCATGGAGAGGGATGACTCTAGGAGTGCGCCATTTGGCAGGGACGAAGCCTGAGGTGATGCTATGATTGAACGGGGCACACAGATGTGGTGCCAGATCCCTTTGTAGTTCATGTAGAACATATCCGGGGATATTGTCTGGTCCCATGGAAGCTGTATTCTTGGCCTTGGACAATGCAGGTTTAATCTGTGCTCCAGTAATGTTGGATGCCTGGCATTTCTCCTGTATTGTGATTGGTTGTTTGGGGGGGGTCAAGTTGGCACTGAATTTGTCGGCCAGTATGTTGGCAGTATCTGTTGGCTCAGTAAAGGAGGTACCATTGTGCAGTA
Source organism: Protopterus annectens (assembly GCF_019279795.1). Taxonomy (NCBI): domain Eukaryota; kingdom Metazoa; phylum Chordata; order Ceratodontiformes; family Protopteridae; genus Protopterus; species Protopterus annectens. Next base: position 891,809,931 of record NC_056733.1, read on the forward strand.
ATTCAGAGCAAACCTGGGTATTGCTGTGGAGATTATTGATATAACTATAGAAGGCTTTGTGGTTGTTTTTAGTGTCTGCCGCAATTCTGTCTTCATAGCTGGCTTTAGATGTTTTGTTGAGGCTAATAAGGGAGTTTTTCCAATCTTCGGACTTCACCTTTTTCTTCAACAGTTTCTTCCTTCTGCCCTAGAGTTTATTAATGGCAGGGGAGCAGCAGATTGGCTTCCTTTTTTGGAGGAGAAGGACAGGGGAATGTGAGGATGCAGGGAGTAGAGTTGGCAAAGGTGGATGAGTTTTAATATTTGGGGTCAACAGTTCAGGGTAATGGTGAGCGTGCAAGATGTTGCAAGCAGGATGGAGTGGTTGGAGAAGAGTGTCAGGAGGAGTGATTTGTTTTTGTGACATACAGGTATCAGTAAGAGTGAAGGGGAAGGTCTACAAGATGGTAGTGAGACCAGCTGTGTTATATTGGCTGGAGACGGTGGCACTGACAAAAAAACAGGAGTCAGAGCTCCAGGTGGCAGAGTTAAAGATGTTAAGATTTGCATTGTGTGTGACGAGGGTGGTCAGGAATAGAAAAGAGTATATTAGAGGTCAGCTCAGGTTGGGGGGTTTGGAGACAAAGCGAGAGAGGTGAGACAGCTTTGGTTTGGACGTGTGCTGAGGTAGGATGGTGGGTATATTGGGAGAAGAATGGAGTTGCTAGGTAAGAGGAAGAAAGGAAGGCCTAAGATAAGGTTTATGGATGTCATGAGACATGTTGTAGTTAAATCAAAAGATGCTTCAACAAAGTATTAGTTTAAGGGTGTGCACACTTATGCAATCAGCTTATTGTACGTTTTTTTATTTTTTATATTTTTTTCCCTAACAGATTTGTTTCTTTTTCAATTAAATTGTACAGGTTATAGGTCACATTAAAGGTGGGGAAAGTTTTGAAATGATTTATTGTGGCCTCATTTTTTTATATCACACAAACCTGGCATTTTAACAGGTGTGTACACTTTTTATATCCACTGTATGTATTAACTGTGTGTGTTACATGCATAGGGCGTGTGTGTGTGTGTGTGTGTGTGTGTGTATGTGTTTGTTATATTCATAGGGTATGTGTGTATGCATTTGTACGTATTTTTGTTTGTGTGTATATATGTTTGTGTATTGTATATGTATATTACATATATAAATACACTCACATATGGGTAGAAGTATGTTATGTATACAAATATACGTTTGTGTGTATACATATAGGTTCATAGGTGGGTACTAGGTTATTGGCCATAGGGCCTATATAAGCCTAGTCAAAAAGGTACCCTGCTTTCCCCACTCAAGATAATTATTTTCCTGTGCTCCTGTCGAGCAGAGCCACAGAGGTGATCCCCGGGGTGAATTTCCAATTTCCCATCCAATCATCAGGATTTTTCTTGAAGAGTGCTAATGAGGAGCTTTGATTGATACAGATAGGTAGTTTGTTCCAGAGTGCGGGAAATCTCTGGGACAGGAATCTATCCGTCCAGAATGTTCTGTTTATTGTAGTGACAAGGTTTAGGTCCCTAGAGCGCGTAGCTAGGAGGGATTTGGATTTCTTTAAGTGAAGCATATCCAATAGCTCTGGGTCTGACATAGTTTTGTATGTTAGGCAGAGATCGCTTCTGAGTAGGTGATATGCAACGGAGTAAAGCTGGAGTTTTTTTAGACGGTCTGCGTAGTGCATCTGTTTGAGGCCGGTAATCCTCTTTGTGAGGTATTTCTGCGGCCTTTCCAGTTGTTGTTGTTGATGTCTTGTGAGGTACAAGCCAAAAGGGGCGCTGTACTCTATAATGGGTCTAATGAGTGACGAGTAGAGGGGAACAATGACCTCTTTTTTTCCCCGGATGAGAAACCTTTTGTGATGGTGTGCCACGTAGAAGGATTTCCTGACTACTGTGCCAATGTGATTATCAAAGGAGAGACTACTGTCCACCTGTGTCCCTATGTCTCTTATCACACTTTTGGTGTTAAGTAGACTGCCACCTATGTGGTAGCTCATGGGTACAGAGTTTTTACCAAAGGGGATGACAGTGCACTTTTTGGCATTGAGCTTGAGGCCATGGCTTTGACACCAGGAATCTGTCTCCGTGAGGCCCTTTTATAGGATGTCCACATTGTTAGGAGTTTCGTTTATGGCTTCTAGTTTGCAGTCATCTGCGAACTTCATTAGCCAAAGACCTTCTGTGTTAACCTGTACTTCAGAAAAGTAGATACCATTCAGGAGAGGACCCAGGATTGAAACCTGTGGTACTCCACTTGTCACTGGTCTGAAGTCTGATTTGGAGTCTGTTACTTTCACAGTGTGGGTTCTGTCAGTGAGCCAGTTGGCAACCCATCTTTTGACATAGGGATTTATACCTTGTTTAGTGAGTTTATCTATAATTCCATAGTGGGAGATGGTGTCAAAAGGCTTGGCGATATCTAGATAGGCTGTGTGAAGCACTTTACCCTCATCTACGGCTTTGGTGACTGCTTCAAAGAAGTCCATCAGGTTTAGGAGGCATGATCTGCCTTTTACAAACCCGAACTGGGTAGGGTCCAGAGTTTGAAGATTACCAGTGGCTTTGTTTATAAGATCCATGATGATACGTTTCATGGCCTTGCAGACCAGGCTCATTAGGCTAATGGGGCAGTAGTTCCCGGGGTCCGTGGTGGCTCCCCCTTTGTGGAGTGGGATAACCGTTACTGTGTGCCATTCAGTAGGCACAAAGCCTGAGGTGAGGCTATGATTGAACATGGTGGGGTGCCAGTTTATTCTGCAGTTCGTGTCGAATGCAACCTGGGATGCTGTTAGGTCCCATGGATGCTGTGTTTTTGGTTTTGGAGAGTGTAGTTTTTACCTGTGCAGCCGTGATTACAGGAACTTTGCATTCTTCCGGTGTAGAGATGGGCTATTAGGGGGTTATGGGGGGGGGTAAGCACTGAACCTAACTGCCAGGTTGTTGGTGATATCAGTTGGTTCTGTATATTTAGTGCCATTGTATTGTAACTCAGAGCAGATCTTAGTGTTGCCTTTGAGATTCTCGACATAGCTTTAGAATGCTTTGTGGTTGTCTTTAGAATCAGTTGCAATTTTGTTTTAGTAACTAGCTTTGGAGAATTTTATGAGGGATCTCAGCTTCTTAATGAGGCTGACCAGGGAGTTCTTCCAATCATGGGATTTTACTCTTTTTTGCAACAGTTTCCTTTTTTGGGAGGATAGCATCTTGGTTCTGTTAGGGATAGCATGCACTCGTGTAAGTGCTTATAAAGTGCATTTGTGTAGGATTCAGCAGTCATATCTCTTTTGTCCATCTGCATGGGTATCATGAAGTTTGCCACTTCTGTCTTAAGAAGCGTGAAGTTGGCTTTGGAGAAATTTTTTTTATGGTTTCCCTAATGGGGGTGGGGGGGTGGGGGCAGGATGTGGATGTCTAGGGTGTTTAGCTCGTGGTCGGATCTGACCAACGAGGAATTGACCTCTGGTGTGGAACACCGGTTGCCCATGTTGGTAATAACCAGGTCTAGGATATTGCTGCCTCTGGTGGGGGTGTGGATAAGTTGAGCCAAGGCATTGGAATTTATGAATTCCAGAAAACGTTGAGCAAAAGAGTTGGTACATGAGTAGTTTTCCCAGTTAATGGCGGGGTAGTTGAAATCGCTCATTATTAGGGTGTTGGGTTGTACCCTAATATTTTCCATTGTATCAAGAAATGTGGAGTGGGAATCCTGGAGCATGGTGGGGGATCTGTAGCAAGTTACAATTTGGATTTCGGTCTTGCCCAGAGTTAATTGCACTTGGATAATCTCAGATGCATTTTGCTGAGCAACTAGCCTGGAGCTGTGGATATCCTTAATGAATATGGACACGCCTCCGCCTTCAGTGTTTTTGACCAGGTTAGTTGGCTGAAAGGTGTGGTGTGAATTAAAGCCTGGTAATGCAGGGGTGCTCTCTGGAGCCTTAAACCAGGTCTCTTTCACTGCACAGATGTTGATGTCCTCCATTTTAAGGAGTGCCTAGTGTGAATGATTTTTGTGGTTTAGATTTCTAGCAATGAGTAGCATTACTCTCAGATTTTGCTTGCTTGTACCTGTTAAGGTGGTGCATTTGTCATTTGAACCTTGCCTAAAAAAGGCACTATAGGGGTGGCAAGAGTCTTATGTAGATATAAATATATATCACACATATATATATCTATAGATATGGATATATATATGTGTATGTACATACAGGCATGCACATACTTCCATATACACACATTGTGTCCGTATTTGTGTGTTTGTGTGTGTGTGTGTGTGTATATATATATATATACACATAGGTTTGCGTATTCACACACACTAACATCAGGTGTATTTTAGTAGAGCAAGTGAGCAAGTTAACACAGTATTGAAATTCACAAGTACGAGACTAGAATGCCAAAAAGGCATATGAAGGAAAACGCAAAAGGACAAAAATCAAAATATCAGTACTGCGGGTGAGTTTATATAAGCATGCCCACCATCTTTAGCTTGTGAAAACTTTGCAAACAAACTGTATTAGTAATACACATTCCAAACGGGGTGCAACATAACATTCTTTTATATGTGTACAGTGTATGAGTTCATAGTGTAGTACAGCAGTAGTATATGCTGCCGTAAAATACCATATGTGAAGATGTTGTTTTCCTGTAGGTACGAAGTATGAGACTCTGGATGAGTGCACTTGAATCATAGCGTCTAGGTAGTACTCCACATATTTTGTTGATATGCATTTTTACCATTTTTTTTAATAAACATCTTTACTAAATTCACACATTTGACATTTACAAGATTACATTTGTATAAATGAAAAACAAACAAAGTGACACCAGTTTAGTTGCAAACGTTATGCATCACAGACACCATTGAATCAGCTGTAGTTGCAAGCATTATACATCACATATAATCTATCCAGTCATATGGCTCATTCAAATCCTGCCTCTTAAACTTCATTCCTTATCTGCAAATACTATTCCCACAATTCCATTTTTTCTTGTGTAGTTTTCTCTCTCACTTTTCTAAAGATCCTAATTCCAGTTGTTTCATCTCTGTTAGTATATTTACTACTACTAGTAAAGTTGGTCTAAACTTTGATTTACATTTTCTAGTAATTGCTTTTTTGGCAGCCACCATAATTAGACTCGGCAAGGGGTCGGTATGTCTAGGCAGTTTTGATTCTGTATCATAGCTCAATAAAATCATCTCCCCAATCAATCCAATCTGCTCATCCAGCATCTCCGACAGAGTGGTCTGCAGGGAATGGCTAAAGTCTGCTAGCTCATTACACTCCCAAAAAATATGTTCCCAGCCACCTCTTTCTTGCCTGTCAGATCTACAGTATTTGCTATCCACCTGAGGAAAAATTATTTGGCGTCTACGTAGGGTATAAAAGTATCTATGTAAACACTTCCAGGCAAAGATCCTAAATATCCCCCATTGTCTCTTTGTGAATTGGTTATTCAGTCTCTCTTCCCAATCCTTTCTAAGCTCCTCTGATTGATTCTTACAGATACGTCATATTTTTAATGCCTTACTAATTATTCCTTTTTTTAATGGCAGCTTCTGTTCTAGATTCTGTTAAAAACTCTACCAATTGTGGTCTTTCATTTAGGACCCCCCCATATTTTTCTCTTTGCCTGTACTCTTATATCAATCCTTGATAGGAAGGGTAATCTCTTTTATGCAGTCCAAATAAATGATTGGCCTCTTCCCATTCTATTACCTTTCCCTCTCTAATTATGTACTCCCAATACCTTGGTTCCTTTGCTAGTTTTCTCCAGTAAAGTCCAGCCCCCCCCTTGCCTATTATCTCTATCCTTAACTACAGTCATCCCTATCGGCAGAATCTCTCTTCTCCATTCTTGTGCTCATTTCTTACAATACTCCATGCTCTTTTATGAAAATAATACTCTGTATGGTTTTTGTTGTTCTTGAGTCTGCATTCAAAATCCCAATCTCTGCTTATTTCTTGAGCTTTCTCCATGTATAATCATCATTCCTTTCCACTTTGAATTATAGTTTTCTGCTTGTGCTATGTATATTACAGCCTTAGCTGTGTTGCTCTAAAATACCCCCTCAAATTGGGTAATCATAGCCCACCTTGTTCTGTTGGAAGACTCCGCTTATTCCACTTGACCCTTGCTGTCTTGCCATTGCAGATAAAATGCTTCAACTCTTTAATTGCTATCCACAGCTTCTCCTCTGGTTGATAAAAATGCTTCACCTTTGTATAAGACTAAAGGGACTAAAAACATTTTAAATGCTTGTGTCTTAGTATCCATATCCGTGTAACAAAGCTTCCAGTTTCTCAGTTGTTTATCATCTTCTCTTTGATCTCTTCCCACATATCCTTAGCTGCTACAGCAGAGTCATTTCTAATCTATACGCCTAAATAATTCATTTTATCATGTCCGCATAGGTATGGATATTGTTGGACCAATTTGTGGGTGGGTACATAATTTACCACTTTTGCCTTCATTTTAGCTGCATTAATTTTGTATCCCAAGAAGATATGAAATTGTCTTAATGTACCACAACACTGTCATGTCCCTTTTTGGTTTTGTCATGTATAAAATAGTGTCATCTGCAAATAGAGCCAGCTTTTCCTGACTACCATACCAGTTATATCCGTGGGTTTTTGAGTCCCTTATTTTCTTTGCCAGTGGTTCTAAATATAATGCAAACAACAAATGGGAAAGTGGACAACCCTGTGGGCTGCCTGGTTCCTCTACTCAAGCAGAAGTCATCAGAGAGGACCCCACTCACTCTAATTTTCACCTCTGATCCCTCATATATTCTCCTTATCAACCTTGTGCAGTAAACTCTCAGTTAACCGGACCTAAGAACAAGTCAAATCACTAAAATATCAACACTCACTTTATACCTACTCAGTCAGTTTCCCTGAGATTGCACACTCTCTCTCCAATCACTCACACACACGCAGTCTCTTCAGCTTTCATACATGCATGCATTAACTCTTTCTCTGTCTAATCTCTCTCACACACTCTTCAGCTTTCATACATTTCTCTGATCTCTCACACACAGTCACTTCTACTTTCGTACATGCATTCACACTCACTCTCTGTTCAGTTCATTCATTTCCAATCCACTTAGCATGCCACTGAAAACTGTTCTGCGTGCCACGCTTCCTAGCAGAAATATAAGTTTAAATTATTATTACAGCCAGGCTTTTAATTACTGTATTTCCATATTAAAATCAAATCCATATAGTGTTATGGTATGGTATAGGGTACAGTATTTGTCAGGTCTATTTTTAATAGCAACTCTCAAGCAACCAGAAACTACACTTAACCGGCATCTACCTGTCCCCACTGGTGCTGGTTAACTGAGTTTGCTGTAACTTTATCAGGGAAAGCAAATACTTCTTCCATTGCCCTACGCCTGAAGTCCTAGCCTGCTCTTTCATATGCTTTCTATGCATCAAGACACACCACTTAAAAGTGGTATTGTCTGACATTCTGATTCTGTCAGGATCATCAAGGTTCTAATAATATTGTGAAATGTTTTTCTTTCCTCCACAAAACCACACTGATCTATAGCTATCAATTTTAGTATCTCTTTTGCCATTCTTTTAGCTGTTATAGAGATAAATACTTTATAATCATGGTTTAGTATTGAATGGCCCTGTATGAAGCTGGATCCGATGGATATTTTCCTTCTTTTGGTATTAGCATCATCACTGCCTTCTTTCAGGATGCTGGTACTTCTCTTCCTCTTAAAATACTGTTAAACAAAACCTTCCAGATCTTTTATCATTTTATTTCCTACTAACTTGGAAAATCCCACAGGAATACCATCTATTCCTAGGAACTTTCCTGTAGATTAGTTATACATAGCCATTTTTATATCATCTCTTCCTATCCTGACTGTTAGCATTTGAGTCTCATCTACCTCTAACCTTGGAATATTTAATTCTTCTTTAAATGTTTCCATTTGTACCTTTTCTTGGTTTCTAAATTTCTCTGCTTCATACAAACTTTTTAGTAAAATTTCCAAAATATTTCTAATACTTCTACAGGATATGTTGTTACCTTCTTTGTCATAGGCTCCCTAAGCTTGGTGGAAGTCCTTTCCACTTTCTGTTGCTTGAGTCGTTGTGCAAAAGTTTTTGTGCTCTAGAATTATTATCAAAAAAAGTTGCTTAATAGCAATCTTTCTAAACTCGTGCATGTTATCAATGTAATCCTCTATTTTCTGTTTAGCATTCTGTAATTGCTCTTTTGCTTGTTCTGAGATATTCCCCCTGTTTTGCAACACTTTAACATTTGTCATTCCCTCGAAATAATTTTTGTTACTTCTTAACCATATCTTCCTTTCCTTTATTTCCACGCTAGTGTTCAACTCCACTTTAATTTTATCCCACTGACTAGCTATATTTTCAGAAAAAAAATCAGTCTTCTCTAGTAGCTCCTGAATTAATTCCAAAACCCATTCCTTAAATTTCTCTTTTTTCAACCAATAGGTGGGAAAGCACCAGTGTCTCATTTTTATTTCATTAGCTACATTTTTATTTTCGTTATTATTGGTGCATGATCTGAAGTAGTTATTGTGTGTGTTTCAAGACCTTCAATTAAATGCACATGTTCCTGTGAGGTATAAAATCTGTCTAGCCTAGCCCAGTTGTTGTATCTCTGTGAATAATATGTAAATTCACTCTGAACTTCTAGTACTGACTTCACATTTTTGATGCCAAACGTTTTCATACATTTCTTCAAAAATCTACCACCTTTTGTTATATTTTCCCTTCCAGACCCCCCGGACACATCTTCACTGTTGCAAACCAAATTCCAATCTCCACCTACAAGTAATATTCCTTGCTGAAAGCTGATTATTTCTTCCATAATTTTCTTAAGCGCCATTATAGCTGAAATGTAAATGCATGCCAGTGTAATCTTCCACCCTAGCCAATACCCGCTTAGTACTATGTGTCTTCCATTATTGTCCCCCCCCCCTCTTTTATCACTATTGGAGCTCCTCTTGCAATTAATATAAGTACTCCTCTTTTTCTTTGCCTGAGATATTCTGCTAAATAACCATCCTGAAAACCGTTATTTATCAAATTCACGTGTTCATTTCTTTTTAGGTGTGTCTCCTGTAGTATAGTTATTTGCACTCTACATTTTTTAGTATAGTTCACTACTCTTTCTTGTTTATGTGTAAAACCATTCAGATTGGAAGACATTACAGAAAGCATAATTTTATTATATAGTTAATATTACCACATTTTATGTACAACTGCTTTTTTGTTAAATGTGTAGTTTCAAATTTTATGTTACATGCCATGCATATACTGTTCGGCAGGTTGGTCTTTTATACAGTTGTTTCTTGTCGTATCCATTTGTGCCTATGCCACATCTTACATAGCTTTTTGGGGGTTTTTTGAATGCCCTCAAACCTCCCCCCCGCTAAAAACTATGTACATCTTCAAATATTGAAGTTTTTGCTTCATAATAATAAGAAAAGTTCTAAGTTGATAACCATGCAAACAGGCTAGAGTTAACCAAAAAAGAAAGGTTAGTCATGCTAAAACGCATGGTACAGCCTGTTCTATTGGTACGTGCTATTTGATTTTGTCTATCTGTATAGCTCTCCCAGCTGAGAAAATACTTGAATGCTTTCAAAAAACACTTTCTCCAAGCCATTTCTCTTTATCATATTATCTTCTAGTGACATGCAAACCAGACACAGAACTGATAAGGGTACCATGTTTACCAGAAAAAAAACTTGTAATATTCAGTATTCTTTTTCATTTGCATGCTTTGTAGTAAACTTTTTACTGGATGATGCCAAGGATCTTAACCCAGTCATTTCCCTAATGCAAGCATGGGAAAAAGCACACTGATTTTTCTTTTGTCATACTCTCTTAGCCAGACCCTTTCTCCCCCACTTCCACCTTCTTTTTTTATTGCAGTGCCTACATTTCTTAAAACTGAACAAAGAAAAGGTGAGAATAAGTGAGAAAATGAAAAAAAGCACCTGTTTATATTAGTATTGACATTGCATTTAAAAAAAATGAGAACACTTTAAAAGTACTATATTTAAAGCTCTCACAGCTGGCAAGACCTCTGATTGTTTTCAGAGAACATTATGTCCTAGCCAGTTTCTCTGTACTTCCTTTTTTCCCCTCAGCCAATCCCCTTCCACCAGACTGTCTCCAGTTTCTCTTTATCAGATTGTTTCCATGGAAACCTGGACCTGCTGCAGAATTGCTACTAACTATAGGGTCTATGTTAAAACAACAAAAAGTGTTAATATCAAACGCTCGGGTGAGTGAAAATGCGAATCAAAATCGCTGTTGTGGGGGACTGCACCCCCCCCCTTAAAAATATATTCCAACTTCGAGATCACACTACAGTGAGGAAAGGGCACATTTTCCATTCTTCACTGTACCATGATCTCACAATATCGATGTCGCTTACCTGCGTTTTTGTTCATCTGAGCATTCGATATTTACACTTTTCCTTGTTTTAACATAGACACTAAGTATATATGCATTTGCTAGAAAAAAAGCCTCAAAATATTCAATGTTCTTTTTCTTTTACTTGCTCTCTATTAAAACTAATCAGTCTAAGGTCCTTAAGCCAGTCTTTTCCCCATACAGGAATGAAAAAAACACATTCATTTTAATTTTTTAACCAGACTCCTCCTCCTTTCATTTCATTGCCTGTATTTCTGAAAACTGTTGAAGGAGAAAGAGAGGAGGGGAGAAAAAGAAAAACAGCAACACCTGTTTACAATCCCCATTACACTTAAAAAAATAGTCTTCAAAGAAAACCATGCACCACAGATACAGTACTATTAAAAGAAAATGTTTTCTTTACTTACAGTTTGTGTTCTCCCCCTCTCTTCCCCTCCCCAAAGTATTTTCCAAATATTAATGACATGAATTAGGGATATACTTTAGAGTCCCCCACAAGTCCAACATATTTTGAAAAAGTCCAATCTTTCCAGAATTTCTTGTTCTGTCATATTTCACAAATATAATTATTGCATTGTAATACCACATTAAGTTACTGGTTTTATTACTGTTTTTCTCCAACGCCCAAATCCTGTCTCTTCTTAATTTCCAACATACTCTCGATTCTTCTAGTCAAATCTCGTGCTCCCTTCTTTCTCTCCAACATTTTCCTTTGCAGTACTGGAAGAGGTTTCACAGGTACAGTCTCTTTGTGGTCTTTATTACCAGAGGAATAAGAAGCAGAATCTACTTCTGTTCCACAGCTCACTTTTGTTGGACAAACTTTTTGTATTTCCTCCTTAGAATACAGTATTTCAAAATAAAATTGTTCCTCCAGGGAAGAATGCCTTAAAGACAGCTGAATACAGTAGTTTTAATCTCACAGCTGCATCTCAGTATTCTCTGAATAGTGTAATGCATTTACTCCTCTTTTGCCTGTTGTACAGTGAGTAATCATTCTTCACAAACACTCTGCTGTCTCACACTTTTTAATATTTTGTCTCTATGCCACAGTTTCATCAAAATCGACTCCTGCTGGTAGGATTGCATCTTTATTATTAATGGTCTAGGTTGCTTTCTTATAGCTAGGTTTGGAGAATACACCCAGTGTGCCCTTTCAGCTAACAACTCATGCTGTGGAATAATAGCCCAGCTGCTTATTTGTGCTTTCATGAAATTAATGCAGTCTGTTCCTTCCAGCTTTTGTAGTATAGCTGAAAATTCTCAGGTTTTCCCTACGTGCTCTGTCCTAATTCTGCTATTTTTTTAAACATCTCTTCCTGAGCACTTATATTCAGCCATCCTTGTTTTCATTTCGACCTCCGATTTTCGCAGCTTTATCATGTCAGCTGAATATCTGTTTAAAGTTTCTTCCATTTTCCCAGGCTTTTATTGTTTGTATTGATATACTCCATCAGTATTTTGTTTATTTTAACCAGTTCTTTATGCAATTGTCTTGTATCTTTTGTAGGTTATTGGAAGTCATGTCTGAAGGTTGCATTGCTTTTTGCTGAACAGCTGCACAACTTTCCCCAGTCAGTGTTTCTTCATCACTTTTTGTAGCTGATTTTTCTCCAAGTCTTTTTTATTTCTTTATTCCTGGCATCTAGGCAGTGCACTTGTCAGTTACTGAAATTTACCCATAAGCACAAGTCTACTGGCCTTCTCTGCTGAGCTTCTGTTTTTGGACTGGGAGAGCTAGAAACAAGCTGTTAGTGTGCAGTCATCTTGGAAGTTCCCCCTTTTCAGCATTCTTGTTTCAGTATTGTGCATTTTGATGTTGTGTTAGTTCGACGTACTGAAATAGACCTATGCAGACATATGCGTATATGACTCTATCATATACTTGTATATTAGAAATTCATGAGATCGACAAAAAATGGTCACTGTAGAGAAAAATTGAGAATATCAACTCTGAAATCCCTCTACAGTAGGGAAAAAGGGTAAATTCCACAATCCCCACTGTTGGCGATTTCACATAGAAAAGTCTGCCATGCTTGGTCAGCTGTGGCTGCTTTTTCTTTTTCTATGATCACACAATTTGATCAACTGAATGGCATACAGGTATATATATCTATAAATGTTTGTTTAAAGAATCTGGATAGATATAGCTATATCTCTTGCTATATGTCTGATTATATAGATATATTTGTGTGGATGTCTGTACATGACCAGTACAAATATTACAATTTGTTCAGAGTCTGTTTATCAAAAAAAAAATGCTCAAAAAGTGGACTGATAGAACAAATAAAAAAGAACTGTTTGACGACCTCTCAACAATGCCAGTCTTTCCTTTATTCATTTTAAAGTGCATTTTGTTTAACTTTAATTTAAATAAAATATTTTTAAAAATAATATTTCAAGTTAAGATGAATATATATATATGTCTGTGTATTGATGTATATGTATTGATGCGTGCATGTTTGTGTGTATTTATTGATATGTGTGTGTGTGTGTATGTATGTATATATATATATATATATATATATATATATATATATATATATATATATATATATATATATATATATATATATTTATGTGCATTTGTAATATAAGTATGTGTATTTTTTGTGGGGGAGATATTCCCAGATGTTTCCCAGAGATGTACTGGTGCAAGTTGACAGTTACAAGTAGCAGGTCATTGACAGAGTTCACGGATCCTTGGGGTAGAAGAGAAATGGGTAGGGCAGGTGAAAGGGAGTGACAGGAAAATGAAGTGTGTCTGCACTACCTTGACATTTCTGATTCTGAGAGTCTTATTGTAACTGCATAGTTGACTGCATAGTTCTTGATGGTCAGCTATCTGATCTTCGCAGAGTGCTTGCACAGATTTGAAATGAGTTGCTGGCAGTTTGAGGTCTTGTACCCAAGTGGTTCAAATATCAGAACATAATTTCAGAAAATAGACTGCAGTAGTATTTTAATGTGGTATATTTTGGCATCACTTGGTACTTGTTTCTTTCATTAAATACACACACTCTTCAACTGAAGCCAGTAAGAATGGTTGTATCCTTTTTCCCTTTGCTTCTATTTTCCTCCCTTTATCAATATTGCATAATACCTTCATGCTGTACATTATCCATTTATTTTACCTTCAGTCTCTATCACCTTTGTGTTTCACCTTCAAAGTCTTCATGGTTATTACATTGTGCATCTTAGGTGTAACCGTTTTTTCCAATCATTTAGGTATTCTCGCTACAGTATTGTCTTCAGAGCATGGCAGACCTTTGTACTACAGCAGAAGGAAAGGAAAAAGAAGGACTTAGCCGCAGCATCTCATGGTAAGGTGTTTGAGTTTGGTGTAAAGCCCATACATCTCAACCTCTTAGAGGAGGAGTCTGGATAGGGCCATAAATAATGGTGTGTGTGGGGGGGGGATGCCAAAAAATAGGGACAATTTTAAATATTGTTCTTAAAGCTTAGAAATTTGATAGAGTAACAGGTTTTACATTAACACTGATTTTCTGAAGGTTAAAGTTTGAAACTAAAATATCAGTTATTTTCTGACTTCAGTCCTCAATGGTTTGCTAGGAAACCAAAATTTTATGGAGAACAGACCAAAAAAATATGAGGTTAAAATTTGAACATTCTGCAAAAATCTGGACATTTGAGAGGTATTGTTTAAGCCCATAATTAAAATGGGTTTCATGTTGTCAGACTGACTTTAACACACAACTTATGATGGTGTGCAGCATTAAAGGACAATTTTGTGTAGGGGAAATAGTGTTGGCTCAGTGTTTTAAAGTTGGATGTAATAATGTAGCTTTCATTTTCTTTGCCCAGATAGTTGGAAGGTTTGGAGAAGCGGTAGTCTCAGTCCTGAACTGTTGGCCCAGCACATCACATATAGCACACTATTAGCAGATAGTTTTTATTAAATAGTAGTTGTGTCTTTCGGCTTATCCCGGTTAGGGGACACCACAGTGGAACTCCAGTCCGCTACTGTTTGGTAGTGGATTTTTACGTGCTGAGTTACCAGCCCTGACGCACAACCTTCAACGAAGGCATGCCCGTTCACGCATGCCTCCACACAGAAGACGCTCTAGCTGAGAATTGAACGCGACAAAAATAGTAGTGCACAGATTAATTCTGTGGTATGATGCATAGTAACCAGGTTTTGAAAATGGAATAGACTGTTTATTTCAAGACGTGGATGTTTCTTGGGTTTGTTATGAAATGACTGGAAGTGCAGGTTAAGTTCCACATTAGTTTCCAATTTTGTTTAGAATATTTGGTTTTAATGCCTAAACGTCATTGTAGTTTGAAGAAAGCTAGGCCTGTTCGTGGAAATAAGCTCTGCCTTACAAAATGGAAAAGGTTTCCATTTTGGTTTCATGAGTTCTTCATTGGCCTATAGTCTCACTTAAATAAGGTGCTAGATTTTGTAACCTTCTGTGCAAGTCATGCTTTTTCTGTTCTTCAGTGAAGATGTAATTTCCTGCAGTTTCTTGTTGTTTTCTTTTATTTTACCCAGATTTAGAACTGAAGTCTTCTAGCTGAATGCATCTTCAGAGGTATGCTGCACCCTTATACCTCTGAATTGGTCTGTAACACTAGCTTTGCATCAGTCAGAAAGCTGATATAATCATCTTTTCTGTGAAGCTCTTTTTGGTGGCACTAACATCCAAAGGTTTCACAAATAAATCGTTAAGGTGCATAATTA
Source organism: Protopterus annectens (assembly GCF_019279795.1). Lineage (NCBI taxonomy): Eukaryota > Metazoa > Chordata > Ceratodontiformes > Protopteridae > Protopterus > Protopterus annectens. Next base: position 891,825,099 of record NC_056733.1, read on the forward strand.
AAAACTTGCAATATATTTTGGAGGATCAGTGTGGGGTTGAAAAGCATAATCCTTTTAAACTTCAAATGTTTAAGGGTTATTTAATGTATTTATTTATTTAATTTTGGTATCCAGGTAAGTGGACTTGTTGATATACCCTTTACAGCTATGACTCAGGCCCATAGGGTAAAATATGAAGTTACAAATAGTAAATTAGTATTACAACAAATGTAATTTGCTTTGAGAACATTTATTTGACTCAGAAGTATAGTTGACAGTTGCAGTAACATGTTAAAAATAATTTGGTACAATTTATACAATGAATATAGAGTGGTCATATTTTCCTTGTGTTAAGTTACACACAATAGTAGACCATCCTTTTATGCACTGTATAGATTGAACTCATTTTTGTTAGAGATAGGCAGTATAGTCTACATATAGCAATGTGAAGACACTTCGCATCTCTTGATCCTAGTTGCTTGTTGCTCTTAACAAGAGCAAGCTGATTCCTTCACTTGGTGTTCTTTTAGTTTGCTTTTAAGTGTTACCAAGGGTATTTTCTTGTCTGGCATCAGAGAGGAGGAGGTCATTCCAAATCACTGGTGCCAACTCCTGAGAGAACACTTTCAGATACCACAGTCCTAAATTTGGGCCTAATAAGAGTGATAGTATCTTTGTATGCCTTTCATAGTGCATCATTTTGTTGTTTCATTTTGTAGATTTGTGTGGAGTAGTAAGGTTTCCCTTTCATAAACTTATAACCAGTTCATACATCTTAGTAGCTGGAAGTGGGTCAGTTAGTTAATCTTCCAGTAGAGCAAATCTCCACGTTTTAATTGCTTTTATTTTTTATTTGTATGTTGGCACTGGATAGGAGTGTTAGTGAGAGATCATCACTTTTTTTGGTGAAGCACATTTCTTGCTGTGGTGAGGAGAGTAGAAGGTGTGAGAAAATGAGATAGTTTGTAGCACATTTTAATTTGACCGAAATCTTTTTTAAGCTGCCCTGAAAGTCATTTTAATGGTCCTGTTATGTTTAATGGACAAAAAAAAAAGAAATTGGTCCAACTAAAGTTGATCTTTTGTAGCAGTATTCTGAAACAGCTGGCGAGATTTTGAGTTTTTTCTTACAAGCGTGCATGGAGAGGATGGTTGGGAGGTCTTTTTTTGCTACTGAAAGTTGCAATACTGATTTTTAAGGTATTTTGTTGGGTCCAGTTACATAACAGTGAGAAGCTGCTTTGTAGTTTCTCCTGGGGAAGTTGGTAGTTTTTTAGCAGATTGTATGAGTTAGGAGGTCAGGTCCGTCAGATTAAGTGATTATGTTTAGGTGAGAGGGGTCAGTGGACAAGTCATTAATGCAGAGTGGGAATAACAAAGGACCAGGGACAGACCAGTGGTGACTCCTGTGTTAAATATTCCTTGGTTGGAAAAACAATTGTTAGAACATACCTGAAACATCCTTTCTTGCAAATACCTTTGTAGCCATTTTATGGCAGGGTTACCAATGTTGAATGTGCATGGCTTATGAAGTAGAAAATTGTATTTGTTAGTTTCAGATGCTTTGGTGATATCTGTGACTAGGTCACCACTTAACTTAACCATTCATATTGTTCAGCATGTCTTTGGCACTTTACAGTACTGTCACAGTGTTAAATGACTTGTGGAATCCATGCTGTTCATCACAGAGCAGCCAGTGTTTTACTGCTAATAAAAAAAATGTTTATGAATAAGTTTTTCACATAGCATTGTAGGGGGAAGTGGGGGTTTTAATTAATCCGTAGTGGTGAGCTGTTTTAGGAAGAGAGATTATGAGGCACATATGAAGACAATAGATTATACTTTTATAGAAAAAAGATTGTATGTGTAATGAATTAGTGATGTGGGAGGTTGCCATTTTTTTAAACAACAAACATTTTTATTAAATTATCAATTATGACATAGGCAGTCAGATTTATGTAAATGAAAACAAACAATATTGACATAATTTTAGTTGCAGACATTGTACATCACTTATCTGGTCACTGTCAGTTAAACATTACATAACTCATTCAAATTCTGCATTATTTTAAACCTCATTCCTCCCTTATGCTGTATTGTTTCCACAATTACCATTTTTTCTATGTAATTTGCTCCTGTCCATTTCTAAAGATCCTATTTCCAGTTGTTTTATCTCCACTATATTCACTACTTCTAGTACAGTTGGTTTAGACTTCGATTTCCAATTCCTTGTAGTTGCATTTTTTGGAAGCCACCATAATTAGACTAAGCAAGACCTTACTATGTCTAGGGAATTCTGATTATGTATCATAGCTCAAAAAAATATTTCCGTAGTCATACTAATTTGCTAACACAGTATTTTTGATAGAGCAGTCTGCAGAGAATTTCTGATTACACTCCTACCGTATTTCCCCGAAAATAAGACCGGGTCTTGTACTTTTCCCCCCGCCAAAATACGCATTAGGGCTGATTATCAGGGGATGCCTTATTTACCCCCCCCCCATCCCCCGTACAACAGTCTACTTTTATTCATGTACAAAAATTGACATTTATTCATGTACACAAATCAACATTTATTCAGGTATACAAATTGACATTTATTTGGTACTTTTCCGTTATTGGGCAGCAGTTCTAGGTAACGTTTTAACAGTTGTGTGAGAATTCTACATAAACAGTTCAACAAACATTTCAACTTCAGAATATCTACACCTTCGCTTTCACAGCGCAGTATTTCATGTGTAACAGAAAGTGCACAAAAATCTCAATACATGTGTATTGGAGGAGGGGAATAAAACCGCTGAATAACTGTTACTTTTTGAGTGGTGATGCTTTCTTTATTCCTTACCCAAACCGTAAGCGAAGAATGATGGAAAGTCATAAAAATGAAGTCTGGGAAAGAGTGGCCTTACTTTGTAATTACCCCTTGATAATGAAACGTTACCTTAATACAATAAAGTAAAAAAAACTGACAAGAGCTTGCTGGCAGCTGAAAGCAGAAGCAATCCATTCTGTTACCCCAATAATGGAAATGTTATTCAAATACAGTCATGTCATCATCTTCTGGAACATTGTCATAAGTCTCCAACCCCCGAATTCTGGCCCGAGTTTCTTGTGACTCAGTTTCCTGTAGCACCATTGGCCCCAATCTGTCATGCCTAGCAATAGAGCTCTCCTTAAATGAGCACTGCTTGTCCATGTAGCCTGCTTGTAGTGTATTGGCAACACAGCTGTCAGTGATTTTATCCCATGAATTCTTCACCCAAGTCACGACCTCTTGCAGGCTAGGCTTCACAAAGTTTCCACAATGATTTCTGTCCATTCTATTTTCAATGTAGTCATTTGAGTTCCATGCGCAAATGGTCGTTGAATGGCTCTTTTATTGCAATATCAAGAGTTTGGAGATAGGCCGTCATTCCTGCGGGAATCATTATTTGATCTATTCTTCTCTGTGCAAGGAAGTTCTTCATGTCTTTAGCACGGTGAGTGCTGGCTGAATCCCAGACTAGCAGATCTCTTTCGCCACCTCGCAAAACAAGTGGCAACATTATATTGACCCATTTCCTTATAACTGCTTGTGTGCACCAGACTTTTTCAGTTTCCAGAATGTAAATACCTGAAACACATTCAATCTTATCTTTCTTTCCCTTACTAATGATTAGAGGTGGGGTTTTCTTTCCATCTAGACAAATTGCCAAAATACAGGTAACACGTGCACTTTCATAACCAGTGGAGGGAATGTAGATTGACGAGGCACCCCTCTGATCAATTGTTGTTTGAGATCCTTGAACCATAAACACTGCAGTTTCATCCATAGCAATCATGTTGGAGAGTTGGTATTTAAAAAAGTAGATGCCATCAACAAAGGACTTGAATGCAAGTGCACGTTTAATAACTTCAGTGTCTTCCAGTTTGAACAGTGTTGTTGATCTTCTTAGAGACTGTTCATATCGCTGAAGGAAGCCATCCAGCCAATGTTGTGATGCTTTGAATTCTTCTGGGGATATTTCTAACTATGGCTAACATGGGGACTCTATGCTCCAGACCAGAAGTGTATCTTTCACTGGTAAGATCAGACCATAAACTAATCTCACTGGATATTCACATCCCGACCCCACCCCCTGCCCAGAAAACCACAGTGAAAAACTTCTCTAAAGCAAATTTCACACTCCTCAAAACCGAGGTGGAATCCTTCAAAGCCCATGGGCCTGTGGGAAATACGGCCCAGACCGCAGAATCCTTTATAAATGCATTCTGTGAACACCTTCAGGAATGCATGGATCATGCGATCCCAGATAAAACCAAGACCCAATCCTCCAAAGGCAGACGTCCTGTCTGGTGGACCCCAGCCATAAACAAACTATACAATAGAAGGAGGAAGCTACTAAATGATAGAGCAAAATCCCAAAAAGGGAAGGCATCACTGATCAGTATTAGCAAAAAACTACGGGCACTCATAAAATTGTCTAAGGCCAGCTTCGAGAGAAAAATTGCACAGGACACTAAGGATAATCACAAGGCTTTCTTTAGTTATGTTAGGAACCTGGGTGGTAATTCCCAGATATGCTCAGAATTAGTCCAAAATGACAAAAAATACACTGAACCCACAGACATTGCCAACATCCTAGCTGACAGGTTCAGTGCAAACCCCCCCCTCCACACCAAAAGGGCAAATGTCTATCCCAGCAGAGTGCTGCCCCCCTGACATCTCAGATGCTCAGGTAAGAGCCGCCTCTCCAAAGCAAAAACACAGCATCAATGGGACCAGACGGTGTCCTGGGCTGCGTCCTACATGAACTCCAAGAAGAGCTAAACCCAAACATAAAACTACTGTTCAATCTCAGCCTTACTACAGGATATGTGCCTAAAGAGTGGCGTACAGCAACAGTGGTCCCTCTCCATAAAGGTGGTGCTCAACGGATCCTGGAAACTATCGCCCCATAAGCCTGACTAGCTTGGTCTGCAAAGCTATGGAAAGGATCATCATGGACCTCATAAATAAAGATATTGGGGACCTACAGACACTGGATCCTACACAGTTCGGCTTTGTTAAGGGCAGATCCTGCCTCTTAAACCTGGTTGATTTCTTTGAAACAGTCACCAAGGCCATTGATGAGGGGAATGTGGTCCACACAGCCTACCTGCACCTCGCAAAAGCCTTCGATACAATACCCCACTTGGGCATTATAGATAAGCTCACCAGCTTAAATATAAACCCCTATGTCACTAGATGGATTGCAAACTGGCTCAAGGACAGAACCCATATGGTTAGAATTGCTGGAGCCATGTCAGGCTCCAAACCAGTTACAAGTGGTGTCCCACAAGGCTCAGTCCTGGGACCTCTTTTGTTCAGTATATATTTCTCGGAGGTACAGGCCAACATGGAAGGACTGTGGCTGACCAAGTTAGCAGATGACTGCAAACTGGGCGCCATAATCGACTCTCCAGCCGACACAAGCATCCTCCAAAAGGGCCTCATAGAAACAGACAACTGGTGCCAGAGCCATGGCCTCAAGCTATATGCCAAAAATTGTATAGTCATCCCCTTTGGCAAAAACAAAGTGCCCACAAATTACCACATAGGTGGTAATCCATTAAGTACAGAAGAAGTAATTAGGGACCTGGGGACCCAAGTTGATAGCAATCTCTCATTTGACAACCACGTGGCCAAAGTGGTTAGAAAAACATTTTATATAGCCCACCTAATCATGAAGGGATTCACATCTAGATCAGGGGAGGTCATCGTGCCTCTTTACTCATCCCTCATCAGGCCCATAATTGAGTACAATGCCCCTTTTGGGATGTACCTTACCAGACACCTGCAGCAACTGGAAAGACCCCAAAAGTACCTCACCAAGAAGATCAAAGGGCTCAAACAGATGCCATATGCTGCGTGGTTAAAGAAACTCCAGCTCTACTCAGTGGCATACTGTCTGTTCAGAGGCGATCTGTGCCTGACGTATAAAGCCATGTCCAACCCAGAATTAATGGACATGCTGCACCTCAGAAAATCCAAATCCCATCGAGCTACGCGCTCAAGAGACTTGAACCTCAGCACTGAAATAAATAGGACATGCTGGAGAGACAGATTCATAACCCAGAGTCTCCCTTCACTCTGGAATAAAATCCCAGTCCAGGTTAGGCAGAGTCCCTCGTTGACTCTCTTCAAGAGGAATCTTGATGAGTGGATGGGAGATCGTAGGTTTACCCCGGGTATCACTTCTGTGTCACTGTTAGACAGAGGCACAGTATAATAACCTCGAAAAAGGGCATAGCAAAATAAATTTAAAATGGGTGGCGAAAGCCAAACACATTCTGGCTAGGCTTATAAATGCCCTAGGGCAGATAGACTAGTATGAACCTATGAACCTATGGTGCCATTGCAAGGGCAAATGCTTGAATATCAGCCCTGCGCACAACCAAAGCCTGTTAGCAATCCATTCACAGATTATGTCTTCCAGCTCAGGAAGTAATGGTTGCCAGTCTGATCCACACTTGCACTTCTTAAATTTCCCTCATCCACCTGTTGACTGAGGTTATCGTACTCTGCTCACCATTTTGGACCATTCGGAGATCCAACTTCTTCGATTTGCAGAAAGCCATCAGATTCTTTCCCCGGGAGTCCTCCACGATTCCTTTCTTGTTCTCGATGGAATAGCTCTTTCTTTTTGCACTCATCTTGTCTTTGGTGGGGGGGGGGGTTAATTGAAAACTTTCAAGACCGGAGTGGCAACAAAAATGGTGACAGTTAAGAAGACACAACCACACCTGTTCGTTATCAGGTGTGCACGTTTTACTTACGTTGTCGGTACTTTGACCAATCAAAGTACATTTCCCAGTGTTTATAGGAGAAGGATCTCGAACGTCAAGTGTGAGTGAGGATTAGGGTTACAGTAAGAATCGTGGAGGACTCCCGGGGAAAGAATCTTACGACCTTCTGCAAAGAGAAGAAATTGAATCTTTCGAATGGTCCGAAAATGGCGAGCAGAGTAATGATAACCTCAGTCAACAGGTGTCAATAATAGTATTTTATAATTCAACACGTCTGTTGTGTGTTGTTGACTATCTTAACTGGGGCTTATTTTTGGGGTAGGGCTTATATCATGACCACCCTGGAAAGCTATGCTAGGCCTTATTCTCTGGTTAGGTCTTATTTACGGAGAAATACGGTAGAAAGTATGTTCCCAATTACCTCATTCTTCCCCATCACACATCCAACATTTGCTGTCTACCTGATGAAAAATTCTTTGGAGTCTGTTTCGAGTATAAAAATGTATATGTAAACACTTCCAAGCAAATATCGTAAATCTTCTAGACTTTGTTGCATATTTGGGAGACATACATATACTGGGAGGTTGTCATTTTTGAGAAATTTAGGATGTGTTTTGGAGAAACATGCACTGCTTTTAGTGTTTAAGTGGGGATTTCTTGATTTCTTTTTTCATTAGTTTTCCGGAAGTGAAACATGGGGGTAAAGCTAGTTAGTGTGTAGAGCTCAGGCATGGGTTTGAGAAGACAAAGATGTATTTATGAAAGGAGGAGTGAGGTCTAATGGAAAGTTATTGATTGTACCTTAATTGTTTTGATTAGGAAGTGGCTATATTTATTGATGACATTTTTCCTTTCTGTTGTGAAACCTAAGGCAGTGGACTTTTGAGGGTTAGTAATGTGTCCTATAAGTTTTTTTGAATTTGTTTCAGAAATATTTTGGGTTACTTGTTAGCATCTCCTGCCCCTTTCTGAGAATGGAAGCTTTTGCACCATTATTTGCTGTTTTAACATTTGTTTCTGAATTCCATGTATGAGTTGTGCTGCAGCTTACTAGTTTGCTGCTATTTCCAAGCCTGGCAGGATTTGTCTCTAGCGCCAATCTTTTTTTTTTCTTTGTTGAGCTATGGGCTTTTTTAACCCCATAATTCTCATTTTTTTTTCTTAGGGAAAGGCTACATCTTGTATAAAGGACAGTTTGTTCGTAAAACAGGTCAGAGGCAGATTAGGTTCAGTTTAGCCAAATAAGAGAGACCTGTCTGTCTGTCTGTCTGTAGTAAAGTGAGTGTTCAGTAAGGCACGTTTGGACTATGTGAAGGATCTGAATGACATACTACAGGTGTTTGTTTTGACAGCTAGTTAGACCGTACTGGACATTCGTCACTTAAGTTGCTGTGGAGGGTAGTGACGTAATGACATCTATATTTTGTTTGTGATTATGAGGTCAGGAGTATAACTTTTCCTTGTGGTGGGGTTTGATCTGTTCAGCTGTGTAGCTGTTTTAGGTTGTGGTATATAAGCATGTTATTTAACAGTTGTAAAATTGCAGCTGAAGCATTAATAGTGAAATCATCCTGAACGGCAGTGTTGTATGGGTGCATGTGGAAAACATCAATCAGCAAGTGCTGGATGATGGAAGATGGGGAAGGAGGTTAAACACAGATGGAAGTTTGTGAATCCTCTGAGTGCTAAGATGTTTTGGTCCATTTATGACTATCATTCTAATTGTGTTCATTAATAGTTTCTTTTATATAGTGAATTAGAATTTTTTGTTAAATGGTCTTTTGCTTGAGTTATTATTGTAGTAAAGTGAGTATAATGATTGGATGTATTGTGAGGCACAGTAGTTACTATTTTTTTTTTTGTTAATGATAACAATTATGATTTCTATGTGCAGCCTGACTTCTATACCAGCCAATTTGCTAATACTGATGTTAATTTAGTATTCGTCTGAAATTGCCTTAGGGAAGAGATCTAAGTAATTTGAGGGATGAGAGGGTGTTCCAGAAGACTGGGGTAGGTAAACGGAACCAGGGTTTGTTTGAATTTATCTTGCTAGCATCATTTTTTTAGGAGCTAATAATGGTTTGAAAGTTGTTGTTTTCTTAAGTAACAAATAGGGTTCCATGTAGTTTTGAAAGAGATGAAGCTGTTCAGTGTGTTGTTCTACACTAAAGCCCTAACTCATGTCAGTATATGTTTTTCAAGTAGGAGATGGGATGATTCTGGAAGTAGAAATGGGTGTTGATATTGATAGGTGAGGTTTTATTACTTCTTTTGGGTATAATATCTGATCTGATGTTGCCAATCTTCACTTAATCCTTGACTGTGGGTTCGGTTCCTTATCTTGGAACCAACTCAGCCGTTATTCCAGCTCAAGCCTTCCTAAAACTCTTTAGCTTAGCACTACCCATCATGCTCATCTCAAGATTACATTGGATCTCATTGGCCACTTCAAGTGCCAGACGCGTTCCTGTCCGGTCAGCTCTCGAGCTAGCAATTTCTTACATTTGTAAGTGTTCTTTCCCATTTTTTGTACTTTTCTCTCTACTTTTTTCTCTCTAGCCCTTTCTTAGTTACCCAGCTCCTCTTTCTTAACTTAATTGGTGTGTTTTTTCTCCCTTGGTATAACATTGTTGGTAACCTCCCTCCTTTCCTCTTACCGATTTGGTAATCTTCCGTACTATTGCTGATACCCCTCTTTTTCTCTTTCGCTTACCATTACAGTAACTCTCTGGTACAGTAACTCTCTGGTACAGTAACTCTCTGGTACCATTGTTGGTACGCCCTTTCCAAAAAACTATATTCTCTCTTTAGTTAGTGTGTGTGTGTGTGTGTGTGTGTGTGTGTGTGTGTGTGTGTGTGTGTGTGTGTGACTGTGTCTTGGTTGTCATGGCTGAAAAGTCTAAAGGCATTCTGGCTTCAAGAGATGCCAGAATTGCCACTGCAAACTGCCAAATTCTGATGGTCATGACTTGTGTGTATACTACTTGGGCCTGATGCATCTTCAGGAGAACTGCTGCATCTGTCATAGCTTTGCCATCGGCCCCCTCGTAGAGAGAAAGAACAAATTAATTCTCAAAGGCCTGATAAAATCCAGCTTTGATGAGGCTATATCTTCAACATCTAAAACTGATATAAGTTCCTGTTCTTCCTCTAGGCATGAGGGTTCAAAAAAGAGAAGCTGCTCGGTTCCTACACTTTTGACAGAACCACCTGTTAAAAAGGATAAGTCCTCATGGTTCCTACAGTTTCTGCGGAACTGTTTGGAAAGCAGTTGTCTTCATCGGTGCCAACTTCTGCAACAACAGCTATGGCAACCACCTCTTTCTCAGCTCAGGCCATCTCACCCTCCTCCATTCCACTAATCTTGGAAACAAAGGAGTTTTCTGTCAAGGATTTACCACACACTAGATACTCCACAAGAATTGATCCTTTTGTGGACTGACCACTAAGTCCTGTTTCGGATAGACCCCAGTTCCTGTTGGTCTGTTTGGTCCAGTCCACCAAGAGCCTCACAGAATCAGATGTTCTGTGGCTAGTTGACCAGCTGCCGGCAGTGAGGGAATTAGCCACTTCCTCTGTTCCTAGCACATCTGGCTCTGGAACCTTACATGTCTCTCACCCAACTCTTTTTCCTCCTCTGACTCCATCTGAGCCTTCGGAGTTCACGGTTCCAACAGTCCCAGTGTCGACTGTATTGGTACCTGTGAGAGCTTTGTCTCCAAAGCAGATAAATACCCTGAGCTCTTTGGTTCTGTCAGAACCGGAGACCTTTTGGGGTCTGAGCTTCATTGTCAGTTCTGGGGAACATGGTTCGATGCCAATTTATTTGGAGCTGTCCATGCTTCTTGGGGCTTCAGCACACACAAGTTCCACTCTAGCTTCAGGCTCGGGGGTGGTGCCTCGTACAGGATAGGACCATGATTTCGAAGGAGTCTATTTCAATTCTGGCCTCCCATTCTTCAATGGGGGGACCTGCTTTCCAGGCCATGGAGAGGGCCTTGTCCACTCTGGGCTCACAGCCGATTCCTCTTTCATCAGAATACCCTTCTCCTTCCCTTTGCCCAGAGCTAACAGCAGCCTCTGACTTGGGACAGCGGGCACAGAAACCTTAAGATCCAACCGTGGTGGTAATGTCCTGTTCAGACACTTCACTGGTCAGTCCCACCAAGGTGGTGCCCCAGAAGAGAAAGTGCAAGAGAAAGCACTTGGACTCCCCTGAAGAGTCCTTCACAGAAGATACTGACTTTGATGAAGGGGAAGGTTCCCCAAGATCACTCCCAAATGATGTCTCCTTTGGTGACATTTTAGAGATCCTTAAACAGAGGGATGGCTGGACTTCCCAACATGCCTCTCAGGTATACCTCATTATGAGGAATGTTCCTAATTTTGAGTCTTAAAAAGTCTGTGTTCCTCATTGTTCCACACTGAAAGGGTCTGTCAGGTATTCAATGTTAAAATTTTGTTTTAACTTTTATCCATGTTAAATAATACTGAATTGTATTAACTCATCAAAAGTACATTTTTTAGGTATAGTGTATCATGTTTAACCATCCTATGAGCTTCCTAGTTGAAGTTGTTAGTAAGCCATTAGTAAATGTTCCACATTTTGCCCATTTGTTCCACATTATGAAAGGTTGCAGTCCACATTCTGGTAATGGAAGAATATGAGCTCTGCTTCCCAACAACCTTCCTCAGAGGAGTCCGTATACCTAGAGGCTTTCCATGCCTGACCATCTACTACCTAGATTTCTCTGCCCGCTGACGATCTGATTAAACTGATTGCACAGCGGGTTGGATGATTCCTGACTCCATCGAGCCAATCCCTAAGAGACCAGACCTTATATTGTCAGCTCTCTTGGATTAACAGCATTGGCTAAGGGATGCCACTGGGATGCCATGGTGGTTGCGGCGGCCACCAGAAAGGAACATACTGATGAAAATTCTACAATCCATCCCGTAATATGGAGTCTAGGATGATGGATAGATTCGGGAAGCACATATATGCTTCATGGACCTTTGTGCTTTGGTCCTTGAATTTTATGGCATATTTCACCAGGCTTCAAAAAGATTTAATAAAGGAGGTATCAGATAGTCTAACAGGAACCATAGCTGAGGGGGTTCAGGCTAAAGTAGCTTCCCAGCTGATGACCCTCGATTCAATATGTAATTTGTCCATGAGGCTCATCGCACACCCAGCTGAAGAGACTAATAGGGCAGCGGGTTCCGATGTAGCTGTAAGAAGACACACCTGGATGTGCTTATGTGACTTTGTGGAGCCATTTAAGTCTTCTTTCGTCATTACTCTTTTTGACGGAACATCCCTTTTTGGACTCAAAATTAGAGACCCTTGCTAGATGTGAGAAACATGGAAAGATGCTTTCTGCCATGGGCGTATGCTTAACCACTCCCCAGTGGCCCTTCTCGAGGAACCAGAGGAGTGGAAGGCTCTGGTTAAAAAAAGTCCCAAGGGCCTTTCCAGGACTCTCATGGCAATAACTCCTTCCAGGGCGGGGGGGTTTATAATGGAAGATGCCATGCTAGAGATGGAGGTGGCCCACAAAACCAGGGTTCCAGAGATTTGTTCTCTGGAAATTCCTATCAGTGCTCCTTAACAGAGGCCCGATTGCCATTCTCTGGAGGCAGTTGGGGGGGACGACTTTCCCTACACTACCTTTTTGGCTAACCATAGCAATGGACAATTGGGAGCATAGGATCATATCCAGAGGTTACCATATTCCCTTCTCCAACCAACCCAAACCGAAGAAAATCCCGGATATTCCATCCAGTCACAGGGATGTGACAGTACTAGAAAATCAAAAATTACTCTATAAAAGAGCCATTCACACAGTCTGTCCAGCGGCCTGATTGCCATTCTCTGGAGGTAGTTGGGGAGGGGGGGATGACTTTCCCTATACTACCTGCTTGGCTAACCATAACAACAGACAATTGGGAGCATAGGATCATATCCAGAGCTTACCATATTCCCTTCTTCATCCAACCCAAACCGAAGAAAATCCCGGATGTTCCATCCAGTCACAGGGATGCGGCAGTCCTAGAAATTCAAAAACTACTTGATAAAAGAGCCATTCACACAGTCTGTCCAGACCAGATAGGATCCGGAGTTTACCCAAGATTCTTTTTAGTGCTAAAGAAAACAGGGGACTGGGGACCAATTTTGGATCTGAGTTCCTTGAACAAGTCATTTCAAAATACCAAATTTCGGATGGTCACTGTTCAGTCTATTCTTCTGTTCTTAGTGAAAGATTATTGGATGTGCTCAGTAGATCTTTAGGATGCATATTATCACATAAAAATAGACAAACACTCCAGAAGATTTCTGTGCTTCCAGCTGGGAGCCAGTCATAACCAGTTCAGAGCTGTGCCCTATGGTCTCACCGCAGCCCTTAGGGTGTTCACCAAGTGCATGGCAGTGGTCACAGCTCACTTCAGACCGCAAGGATTCTGGGTGTTTCCACACTTGTACAACTGGCTCATTACTGCATCCTCCAGGTGTTTTCTGCTACAAGCAAGGAATTATGTCCTTCAACCTTGTTCCTCACTAGGGGTCAATATAAACTATGAAAAACCCCATCTAGAGCCAACACAGCATTTAGAGTTCATAGGAGCAGTGTTGGACACAAGTGCCTGTATCGCGTCTGTACCCCAAGAAAGACTTCAAAGAATAAAATCACAAGTCAGCCAGATTAGTCGCAACAAAACAGTGACTGCAAGATTGGTACTTCAGGTTCTAGGATCTATGGCGGCCATCATCACCTTAGTTCCCCTTGCCAGGTTCACATGTGAATTCTTCAGTGGCTCTTGGCATCACAGTGGTCATTAATGACACGACCAATGTTGCATCAAATTTGGATCACCAATTTATGCAAAAAGGATCTGAGTTGGTGGCTCCATTCCAGTGACATTCTACTGGGGCATCCCTTTGTCCCTACACAACCACAAGCCATAGTGACCATGGCTGCAGCCTGGATAGTGTGGGGGGCATTATCTGGGAAAGACATTCTAAGGCCCTTGGACCCAGTTGGAGGCCAGCTTGTATGTCAGTGTTCTAGAGATGAGAGCAGTGCTCCTAGCATTGCAAGCATTCCAAGAAACACTCCCCTTGAGAACGATTGCTATCCAAACAGACAACATGTCAGTAGTTTGGTGCATCAACAAACAAGGGGGGGACCAGATCTTACACTCTTTATCAGAAGCTGTCAGAGTTTGGCAATGGGCAATTTCAACCGAATGCTTATGTAGTTACAATGCATATTCCAGGGAGCTCCAATGTGATTACGGACAAATTGAGCAGGAACATGCTAACGCTTCACGAGTGGTCTCCCAACCCTTTGGTGGTGGAAAGGATATCCCGCTGATGGGGCCAGCCCTACTGTGATCTCTTTGCATCCCCTCTGAACAAAAAATGCAACAGCTGCTTCGCCCTGATCCCCACAACCGAGGGAGTCAACGAGAGATGCTCTTCTCCACAATTGGCCCTCCAGTGTACTGTATGCCTTTCCCCTGATTCCACTCATGTCCCAGTTTCTGAAGAAAGCCAACAAGTCTAAGAACAAGATAATTCTCATTGCCCCATTCTAGCATCGACAGATATCGTTTCCCTTTCTGTGGCCTCACCTAATTCAGGACCTGTGGACCCTGGACCCAGCTTCAGACCTATTGTCGCATCCAGAGGGAGTCATTCACCCAAATCTCCAGAATCTCCAGCTCACTGCATGGCTTCTCCAGTTCTGATGATTGCCAGGCATACTAGTCTTACTGCCCCAGTTGAACGAGTTATTATACCGCGTCATAAACCTTCGAATAGACGATTATATAACAAGTGGCAAAAATTTTCAAAATGGGCTATAGACAACAATTTTGACCCGTATTCTGCACCAGTTTTTACAATTTTAGAATTTTTACTATCGCTTTTTGAAGGGGGAGCTTCAACTATATGAATTAGTTCACCTAGCTGCAATTTCAAATTTTCATAATGGTCTCAGTGATATAGCACTAATTTCACACAAACTTTGTGAAGCTTTTTTAAAAAGAACTTTATTGCTTCGACCTCCGTATAAGGATCAGTCTACTCCTTCGGACTTGAATCTAGTGTTACAGTCTCTAATTCCTCATTTGAACCATCCACGAGTTCTGATTTGAAGTACTTATTCTGAAAAACTTTATTTTTGGTTGTTGTTACTCCTGCTAGAAGAATATCTGAGTTACAGACTTTATCTTGCAAGCCTTCTTACCTAATCTTTCATAAGGCCAGGGTTTCGCTAAGAAGAATCCTTCCTTTTTACCAAAAGTAGTATCTGACTCTAGTATCAGTCAGGCTATACATCTTCCACTATTTTTCCCCAAATTTTCGAACAAAGGAGAATTTTGATTGCATTTACTAGATGTTCACAGACTGTTACATTTTTTACCTTCATGGAACAAAGGAATTTAGCAAATCTGATCAGTTGTTTGTTTCATTCTCTGGGCAAACCAGTTTCTAAGGTTACTCTGGCTAAATTGCTTAAAACTGCATAACCTTTATAACAAAAGGAAAGTGCAGCTGCCGATACCTGTAAAAGCACATTCTACAACAGCAACAGCTACTTCTGCAGTCTTCCATGCCAGAGCCTCTTTAGATGATATATGCACAGTGGCTACCTGATCATCCCCACATAACCTTTATTAGTCATTACAAGTTGGATCTAGTCTATAGGGCTTTGAACATCCTTTGGCTCGATGGTGCTCAGGAATATTCTTTCATAAGACCTCCCAAGATTTCAGTAGCTGAGGACTCTGTCCCACAGTCAAGAATTAAGTGAAGATGGACAACATCATATAAAGAAGTTACATCTTACCATAATTTTCCATCTGTGTTGTCGATCTTCACTTATCCTTGACATTCCCACCCTCCTCCTCCCCAGTCTTTTGGGTTTATTGGTGAAACAGATCTGTCCCATTATACTGGATTATTTCTCTATGATTACAGATATGGTCTCTACTCTGTTATTTACTGTTTGTCACTATTTTATGCAAACTTGCTCTGAAGTAATCTTGAGAGGAGCATTATGGGTAGTGCTAAGCTCGAGAGTTTTTGAAAGGTGCGGGCTGGAATAATGGCTGAGTCTGTTCCGAGACACGGAACCTAACCCACAATCAAGGATAAGTGAAAATCGACAACACAGATGGAACGTTATGGTAAAACATAACTTCTTTTTATAAATAAGTGCATCATTAGTAAGAGAGAGTGAATTGAGGTGGAAAGAAGAGTTGGAACTTCATTGTTTGGGCGGGGGCATATGAAATGTGGAAATGGTTTTAGTCCCCCCCAACAGTTTTTCTTTGTCTTTATCTTCCACTTTTTCCATTGATATTTGTAAACTAACATGTATATAGGCCACTGTCATTGCAAAACTTTCATGTTTTGACATAAATTTATCTTTTCTTAGCTATTCAAGCATTGAATATTGATAACATGTGGTTGTCCCTGCAGCTCTGTATACTTGCCACTGTAATTGTGGATACCTTTTTTCTCCCCATTTGGTCACAATCTTTGTTCTGTTTATTGTTATAAGCACTTATTTTGCTGTCCTTTTTTCTGGTTTGATTTTCATATCCTTTCCTCTCCAGAATGCTAATCTGAGAAAGGAAATCATCTTAGATTTGTTTTATTCCTGGTTTAGAACTTTCACTGTGTTTAAATCTGATGATGACCAAAAATATATATGCAGTTTTGTGATTTCAGACCTAATAGCTAGCCATTTTTAAGGAGTTCTATACTGCCTTCGGACCAAGGAATTATAGTGTGGCCCTGTGCTAATATATCATCATACAAACATGGAACAGTTTATTTCCCTTAGTGACTCATCTATCACTTTATTGAGGGTCAGCCAGTTTGAACTGTAAAAGCAAGCTCACATCTTTTTTGTCCACCCCAAGATTTTACCTAATGGCTCCACTGCTTGGTACTCTGTGTCCATTCATTCCAGAGGGATTGGAGCCTTGTGTTCCTGGGCTAGGCAGGAGCCATAGTGCACATTCATTCCTGCCTGGGATTCCTAATCATCCCTGCATGTCACAGTGTTAGGTGGTAAGCAGCCTGTTGTCTCCCCTTGGGTGCAGTCTCCCTATACCTACTCCCAGCTGCACCTTCACTGTCTAACAAGGGGAAGCATGCCTACACACACACACACACACACACACACACACACACACACACACACACACTTGCTTTCCCTGTGCTACCTGATGTGACTGTATCATGACCTGGCAGAGTCCATTAGACTTGCAGACTTTTTAAACCCCCTTGCTCTTCTCTTTCCCCTTGCTGTTCTCTTTCCCCATGCTGTACTCTTTCCCCTTGCTGTTCTCTTTCCCCTTGCTGTACTCTTTCATCTACTATTTTCCACACTTCGAACATTATATTTTTGTATATTTCTCCAAGTCTTATTGTCAGATGACTGTCTTCAAATCCTGACAAGATGACTCAAGTAAGATGTTTAGGTATAGGAGCATATTGTATACTTTGTACAATAGACTCAAACTACATCAGAATATTACACTACATTTATGTAATATTTTTGTCCATCTTATTGACTCGTATACCATGAATTTGTGTTAAAATATCTAAAATTGTCTATGTAATTGTCTATATGTGTAGTATCTGTTGTATTATATGTTGCATTAGTCATATATACTATTGCATGTGTAACCCCAATGTTTATTCTATACTACTGTATGTATAGCTTTTCTCCCCGGGCCTCTGCTGAAAACGGGCTCTGTAGATCCAGTTGGACTTCCCTGGTAAACAAAAGTCAAATAGTTAAATAAATAAAGTCCCCTAGGTAACACTTAATGTTCTCGGTAGCTGTCTCTGCTATGGTGACCCAGAGTTGCTGAGCAGACAGTAGCTACCCCAGCCCCCCTGCCATTCCTACAAGTTTTTTCAGTTAGTGCTTGCTAGATTTTTATTGCCTATTAGTAATTGCAGGCGGGGGTATCTCATTTATTGATATCCTGTCACTCCCTATTTAAGTGGTACATTTTGGAATATTTTATGCTTAAAACCTCAGCTTTGACCGGCTAAGATCTAGCTGTATTCAACTGGACGTATAAGAGAATTTAAGAACCTTTTATCTGCACTTTTTTCAAATAATACAGCATTTTAATTGATTTATTTGTGTTGCATTGAATATAAACTGAACTGGAAGATTTGACTGTTTTTTTCAGTTAGTTCCTCACCCACCCTCCCAGTTTTTGTTTTGGTGTTAATCTTGGTGGCTTTGAAATTGCCCGCCCCTCTTGTAAATTTGTGTTTGGGTACTCCTTCTGGGCCCATCGTTTTTGCTCACTCAACTGAGTGCAGTGAGATCATATTCTGATTTCAGGCACTCCTACTGTGTACAAAGAGAGCATCTGGGAAAGAAAAAAAAAAATTTTTTTAAGCTTGTTTCCTGCCTTTCCTGTAAGTGGTCTAGACTGTTTGTAGGCTTCTGAGCCCCCAAGCCTTTCTGTGTTGGAGGGAAGCCTTCTAGCTTAATTGTGTTTCTTAGAACTAGCCAGTTTTCTAGTTTCAGCACTCAAATCTGTTTCTTTGAACTCAGCACTTGTTCAGAACTTGTAAGCACTAAATAAGCTGCAAATTACTACAGCACTCAACTTTCCGCACTTATCTAGAAGAAAGCAGTTTTTAGTTCTTAATAAATAAACAGCTATCCAGGCATGTCTAAGGGTCAGCTCCCAGTGATTTCTCCTGTCTACCTGATGTATCTGGGCATTTTGGGGCAATGCAGAAATTGCCTCATGTACACAGACAATCCTCTCCTCCTACCACCCAACACTACAACCTGTGAGAGATGCACTTACATAGCCAAACTGGAAGCAAAGCTCTCTTCACCCAAGACTGGACTAGACAGTCAAGAGGAGAAGGTAAACACTTGCACCACACCACACTCTTCACATAGCCACTCAAGACCTACACCACCAAAACACACACATAGAAACACAAAACACACACCTACATTCGCGGAGGCTCTCAATAAAAACCTGCCGAAGCATCAGGGACCTCCAAAGCAGAAACGCAAGCAAACTCCACACCCCAACACAACCCAAATGACACATAGTCCACAAACTCAGTGTACCACTCAACCACAGCCCATAAGGCATAGCAACATACCCAACACTCTAGTCATAGGTAACTCTATAGTCAGGCACACTTATGTTCCGCTCACCAGGCTAAACAAGGAGAAAGTTACTGTCAGCTGCCTGTCAGGTGCCAGGATCCTCCACATAACACACGCACTCAGGTCACTCCACAACAAGTACAAATATGACACTGTCATTGTCCATGTTGGTGTGAATGACCTGAGACGTACCTCCCTGGACTACATGAAAAGAGACATGGAGGAGCTCTCCGATCTTGTAGCCCAAGCAGGTATGACCCTAGCCCAGAGTAGCATCCTGCCATCACCCAGAATGATACCACAGTACAAGGACAAAATGATTGACTTCAACAATTGGCTAAGCTTCTGTTGTCATTCTAAGGGGATCCAGTATTTGTCTGCCTGGGACGACATGATTGACAGACCACAAGGCTTTGCCAGAGATGGCCTGCACCTGTCGTCCTTGGGATTCCGGATACTGGCTAAGGCTCTTGCCACCCCTATACTGCCTTTTTTAGGCTAGGTTCAAATGACAAATTCACCACCGTAACCGGTACAAGCAAGCAAAATCTGAGGGTAATGCTACTCAGTGCTAAAAGTCTAAACTTCAAAATGCACTCACTCGAGGCACTCCTTAAAATGGAGAACATCGACATCTGTGCAGTGACAGAGACCTGTTTCAAAGCTCCAGAGAGCACCCCTGCATTACCAGGCTATAATTCATACCACACCTTTCGGCCACCTAACCCAGAACGAAGCACTAAAGGTGGAGGCGTGTCCATATTCATTAAGGATGTCCAGACCTCCAGGCTAGTTGCACAGCATAATGCATCCGAGATTATCCAAGTGCAACTAACTCTGGGCAAGACCGTAATCTAAATTGTAGCTTGCTACAGACCCCCCACCATGCCCCACGATTCCCACTCCTCATTTCTTGATACACTGGAAAGTATTTGGGTACAACCCAACACCCTTATAATGAGCGATTTCAACTACCCCACCATTAACTGGGAAAACTACTCATGTACCAACTCTTTTGCTCAATGTTTTCTGGAATTCATAAATTCCAATGCCTTGGATCAACTTATTCACACCCCCACCAGGGGCAGCAATATCCTAGACCTGGTCATTACCAACATGGGTAACCGGTGTTCCACACCAGAGATCAATTCCTCGTTGGTCAGGTCCGACCACAAGCTAATCACCCTAGACATCCACATCCCGCCCCCAATTAAGGAAACCACCGTAAAAAACTTCTCCAAAGCCAATTTCACACTTCTTAAGACAGAAGTGGCAAACTTCATGACACCCATACAGACGGACAATAGAGGTACAACTGCTGAATCCTACACAAATGCACTTTATAAGCACTTACACGAGTGCATGGATCATGCTATCCGTAATAGAACCAAGATGCTATCCTCCAAAAAAAGGAAGCCAATCTGGTGGTCCTCTGCTATCAACAAACTCTACAACAGAAGAAAGAAACTGTTGCAAAAAAGAGTAAAATCCCATGACTGGAGGAACTCCCTGGTCAACCTCAGTAAGAAGCTGAGACCCCTCATAAAATCCTCCAAAGCTCGTTACGAAAACAAAAATTGCCACTGACTAAAGACAACCACAAAGCATTCTATAGCTATGTCAAGAATCTCAGTGGCAACACTCAGATCTGCTCTGTTACAGCACAATGACACTAAATATACAGAACCAACTGATATTGCCAACATCCTGACAGATAGGTTCAGTGCTAACTTTACCCCCCTCTCACCCCCTGGAGGTGCCCATCTGTCCACCGGAAGAATGCAAAGTTCCTGTAATCACGGCTGCACAGGTAAAAAACACACTCTCCATAGCCGAGAACACAGCATCCATGGGACCTGACAATATCCCAGTCTGCGTTCTGCATGAACTACAGAATGAACTGGCACCAGTACCATGTTCAGTCATAGCCTCACTTCAGGCATTGTGCCCACTGAATGGCGCACCGCAACGGTTATCCCACTCCACAAAGGGGGAGCCACGACTGACCCCGGGAACTACTGCCCCATTAGCCCGATGAGCCTGGTCTGCAAGGCCATGGAACGTATCGTCATAGAGCACATAAACAAAGACATTGTTAATCTCCAAACTCTGGACCCTACCCAGTTCGGATTTGTAAAAGGCAGATCATGTCTCCTAAACCTGATTGACTTTTTTGAAGCAGTCACCAAAGCCATAGATGAGGGTAAAGTGGTTCACACAGCTTATCTAGATCCCGCCAAGGCTTTCGACACCATCCCCCACTCTGGAATTATAGATAAGCTCACTAAACTTGGTATAAATCCCTATATCACAAGATGGATTGCCAACTGGCTCACGGACAGAACCCACACTGTGAAAGTAGCAGACTCCAAATCCGACTTCAGACCAATGACAAGTGGAGTACCACAGGGTTCAGTCCTGGGTCCTCTCCTGTTTGGTATCTACTTCTCTAAGTACAGGCTAACACAGAAGGTCTTTGGCTAACAAAGTTTGCAGATGACTGCAAACTAGGAGCCATAATCGAAACTCCTAACAATGTGGACATACTACAAAAGGGCCTCACTGAGACAGATGCCTGGTGTCAAAGCCATGACCTGAAGCTCAATGCCAAAAAGTGTATTGTCATCCCCTTTGGTAAAAACTCTGTGCCCATGAACCACCACATAGCTGGTAGTCTACTTAATGCCAAAAATGTGATGAGACCTTGAGACACAGATGGACAGTAGTCTCTCCTTTGATGATCAGATCGGCACAGTGGTCAGGAAATCCTTCTACGTGGCTCACCTCATCACAAAAGGTTTCTCATCCGGAAAAAATAGGTCATTGTACCCCTCTACTCATCACTCATTAGACCCATTATAGAGTACAATGCCCCTTTTGGTATATACCTCACAAGACATCTACAACAACTGGAAAGGCCACAGAAATACCTCACAAAGAGGATTACTGGCCTCAAACAGATGCCCTATGCAGACCGTCTCAAAAAACTCCAGCTTTACTCTGTTGCATATCGCCTACTCAGAGGTGATCTCTGCCTAACATACAAAGCTATGTCAAACCCAGAGCTGTTGGACATGCTCCACTTAAAGAAATCCCAATCCCTCCGAGCTACATGCTCTAGGGACCTAAACCTTGTCACCACAATAAACAGAACATGCTGGAGGGATAGATTCCTGTCCCAGAGACTTCCCATACTCTGGAACAGACTACCTATCTATGTCAAACAGCGCTCCTCATTAGCACTCTTCAAGAAAAATCTTGATGATTGGATGGGAAATAGGAAATTCACCCCGGGGATCACTTCTTTGGCTCTGCTCCACAGGGGGCACAGGAAAATAATTTTCTTGGTGGCGAAAGCCAGGGTACATTTTTGGCTAGGCTTATATAGGCCCCAGGGCCAATAGCCTAGTACCTACCTATGAACCTAAGCTGGCAGCTAAAATCTGGCCACCTATCACATAGTCAGGGATTCATTCCTGTATGTATGCTACAGAACTTGCTTAAGCATATCCTGAACTTATTTCCTAAGTGTCAAGAATGTTTTCAGCATTAGTTTTAGTCTTCTAAAAAATTCCTTATTGAGCATTTTTTTATCATTTTCTCATGTTGCTTTGCAGACCCTTCGTGTCATCCCAAATGCCAAAATATTCTCTTCCCATTTCTATCAACGTTGTCTCCCTGGTTAGTACTTTCTTGATGCTTGCCATTCTTACATCTGAAAAAAATTAACCATTTGTATTCGCACTTTCATTTGCTTGTCAGGCTTTTTTATTTGTTGATATATAGGTATACACTGTTTAAATCATCCACAAAAAGGAGGCGAGATATTTAATGAGGTTGTTTTCTGGAATTCTAGCTGTAGCCATAGCCTAATCAGTTAAGTAAACTGTTTAATGTGTTAAGATGCGAGTTAAAACACACACACACTTTCCCTGTGCTACGTGGTGCGACTGTATCATGACATTGCATTGTTGAGAAAAGCAACCAGGTACTCTCACCACGAAGCTGTATATGCAGGCAGTAAGTCCAAAGTGAACCGGAGCTCACTGAAATGTAGCAACAATGCACTAAAAGAAACAACAGCTTTCGCTAGTTCAATGAGTAGTCAATCACAATTTGCAGTAGACCAAAAAAGTCATTGAAACAGGAACCATAAATCCACTTGATAGAATGACGAAAAATCCAAAATATAGGAACAAAACGTTTATTGTGAGCGCTTTCGCGTGGTCACCACCACGCTTCTTCAGACAGTACAAATGAAACTCTAGCCATCTATTTATATATTAATGCATCTAAAAAAGGCGCCAAAATAAAACAATCAACTCAAACAATCTAACAATTAAAAGATAATGGTATGCAATTCAGACTTTAAAAAGTTTTTACAAATGTTACATTCATTTTAAAAAGACCTAAATACATTAATGATGCTGAAGTGTTCATGCAAAAACCACTGATCAATGTGTGTTTTAAATTGCTTAGAATCTTTATATTAATATTGTTAGCAAGTATATTCATGAGCATCGAAAGTAGGGTTAAACTAAAATAAGGCTAAATAAAACTAAATAAAGTGAATAGCCTAACATAAAACGGGTAACCCACCTAAAACATTCAATACATTTGAATTATTTAAATACTAAAAATATTACGAAGTATACATAGTTACATAACATAATCTGCGACGGGAATTTAAACATAGAACATACTGTATATATAGTGTAGTGTAGTATATTATAGTGCAGATTATTTTGTTGTAAAATGTACAACAATAAATAAATAAATAAAATGCTTCTATTGGTATGTTACTCTTGATTCATTCATAAATATAGTTATTTAAACACGATCAGTAGTCAAAAATTGGATTGATCGAGTTTAGAGATGTAAATGAATAAATAAATAAATAAATGAGTAGATAAATAAATAAATGAATAAATAAGTAGATGATTGTTAAAAACTCTAAAACCTAGTGTTAAAACCTAGATGAAATCAATGATAGGTATTGAACAATGAATCAGTGAATATAGTGTTCTAAAAACATGTGAATATGAATAAGTAAATAAATAAATAAATAAACTATATCCTATTCAAAATGAAAATATAATATATAGTACATGAATATATGTATATAATATATAATATAAAATGTATAAATAAATATACAAATGTATATGGAGTACTGACATGGATAAAGTGAATAAATAAATAAACAAATAAATAAATAAATAAATAAATAGATGGATTAATTAATGAAGAAATAGTCTGAAAAATGTTTGAGAGAAAGTACTATATGTGGTGCTGAAATGAGGCAAGTAAATAAGATGTGATACCTTACATGATGAAATAAATAAAGTATTAGATATACACATGTTTAAAACCAGGTATATACATTATGTGAAAAACTTTTATATATAGAGAATATATTTAAAAAGTTTAATAAATTTTTTGACATTGTACATAGTAAAGAAAACAAGAAAGACAGAATATTTATAGCCATAATAGTAAATCTAAAGTACACTTCATTAGTAAGGTTATATGTAAAACAATTTATCTGGATTCTAGGACTGGTTTAATAGAAACCTGGTTATTGATGCCAGGAGAGATATGAGCAGCCAATCTTAATATCCATTTTAACTCCTTATTTCTTAGGAGTAATAAGTTATCTCCGCCTCTTTTACTAGGCGTAACGATTTCTAGTACCTTAAATTCAAAACCATGGTGGGGCTGTTCCATAAGGTGCTTAGCTAGGGCATTAAGTTCATTTTTCTTGCGAATGTCATAGAGATGGCCATAAATTCTGTCTTTCAAGCATCTTTTAGTAAGACCAATATAGAACGATGCGCAATTTTTGCATGTAGCCAGATAAATAAGGTTTTTGGTGCAGCAGTTGGCATAGAACCTGGGATGAAAATTATAATTTAAGGTAGGGTGTTTATAATCTATATCTTTTGAAATATAGCTGCACCTCCTACAATTATGGCAGGGAAATGTACCTTTCTTATTAATAAATGGTAAGCACAATTCGCCACTACCAGTTTTGTCATTACATAGTAGCTGTTTTAAATTCGGGCTATTATTGAACATAAAATGTGGTTTATTCCCTACTAATTGTCTAACAAAAGGATCTACCATAAGTAGTTTCCAATTATTGTAAAAAACTTTCTTGATGTCATTTATAATGCTAGAAAAGTTTAGTGTTATAGGTACTTGGTCCTTAAATCTTGTGAAGTGTCTATTTTTAGTAATAGTTATATTCTGATTACTAGTTAGTCTAGTACCAATTACACTATTTCTGGTTTTTGTAACTAGATCTGAATCATAACCTCTCTCCTTGAATAATAATTCTAGGTTGTTCGCTTCTAGTTGCAATAGGTGTGTATCCTTACAAAGTCTTTTTAATCTAATGAATTGGCTTTTGAGGATGCCAGGAAAAACATACCTAGGGTGCATACTGTCAAAAGATAAGAGTGTATTCCTCCATGTTGGTTTTCGGTAAATGGTCGAGGTTATGGTACCATCATCATTAATATTTAATGTGACATCTAAGAAGTTAATGGATTTATTAGAGCATTCCATGGTGAATCGTAAAAATGTGGAAGTGCTCTCAAGATAATTCCACATTTGTATGAAGTCTGACTCAGTACCTTTCCATATAATAAAAATATCATCCACAAAATGTTTGTAAGTGATTATCTGGGTGAACAGGGGGTGGGTGAACAGATGAGTACGTTCCCAGGCCAAAACAACCAAGTTGGAATAGGTGTTTGCACATGGCATCGCCACCCCCCATTTCCGTAAATAATATTCATTTAAGAACATAAAGACATTATTGTTTAGTATGACATCCAATAGTTGGCATACAAGTAGCTGTTTGTCATTGGAAAAAGAATTATGAAACTGCAGAATATCTCTTATAGCCTCAATGCCCAAGTCATTGGGAATTGAGGTAAAGAGGTTCTTTACATCCAAAGTGATTAAAATGTAGTTATTATGTTGGATGTCTAATTGTATTTCTGACAGACACGTCAGTAGATGATATGTGTCTTTTAAGATAGTATCAAAGGAATCAACCACTGGTCTAAGTAAAGACTCTACAAGACAAGAAGCATGTGCTGTGATCCAGCGGTCGCCTGATACTATAGGGCGTAATGGAATGGGAAAGGTGTTCTTGTGGATTTTCGGAAGTCCTTTGATAATAGGTATAGTGGGATAATCCATCAAAAGAAAGCCATACATATCTTCATTAATTTGCCTGCAAATGAGCAGGTCATAGAATATATCTTGTACGTTCTTAATAATAGTCTTCACTTTGCATAAATCAAGTTTAGTATAAGTCAATTCATCAGTAAGCATTAGACACATGTTAGTATTATAGTCAGCCCTATTCAGTACCACAATACCTCCTCCCTTATCAGCAGGTTTGATAGAGATATTATCAATTTGTTTTAAACGTTTTAAAGAATTAAATTCATCTAGGTTTAAATTAAAATATGTAGGTTTCACTTTAGTAGAAAATAATTCATAGAAATCTTGCTCACAAATATGTAAAAAACATTCAACACATTGGGGTAGCTGAGGTATGAAAGTGCTTTTTCTTTTAAAACCAGTAGATGTGTCATATTTGTTTAAAGCAGGTTTATCTTTAAAGAAAACTTTAAAGCTACCCGTCTACTTTATTTAGCTTCATTTAGCCTTACTTTAGTTTAATCCTACTTTCGATGCTCATGAATACACTTGCTAACAGTATTAATATAAAGATTCTAAGCAATTTAAAACACACATTGATCAGTGGTTTTTGCATGAACACTTCAGCATCATTAATGTATTTAGGTCTTTTTAAAATGAATGTAACATTTGTAAAAACTTTTTAAAGTCTGAATTGCATACTATTATTTTTTAATTGATAGATTGTTTGAGTTGATTGTTTTATTTTGGCGCCTTTTTTAGATGCATTAATATATAAATAGATGGCTAGAGTTTCATTTGTACTGTCTGAAGAAGTGGTGGTGACCACTTGAGCTTCACAATAAACGTTTTGTTCATATATTTTGGATTTTTCGTCATTCTATCTAGTGGATTTATGGTTCCTGTTTCAATGACTTTTTTGGTCTACTGCAAATTGTGATTCACTGCTTATCAAACTAGCGAAAGCTATTGTTTCTTTCAGTGCATTGTTGCTACATTTCTGTGAGCTTCGGTTCACTTTGGACTTACTGCCTGCATATACAGCCTCGTGGTGAGAGTACCTGGTTGATTTTCTCATTTTTGCTCTTGGTTACGGGTATTCTCTCTTTAGCTGCCGGTGAAGAGTTTTTTTTGAACATTACCTCTACACACTTTATTTTCGCCGCCAGCACACGATGGATAACACTGTTGATATTGAACTTGACTATACTCCAGGGACGAGGGAAGCAGTAGTGCATCTTGAAGATTTGCTACATGTACAGGCTAACCCTTTATTGACCTTGGATCTTTCGCAAGCTGAACACATCACTCCTGTGAATACAGAAGGTTTTAATATAGCCGACTTCAACCTCGTATCTAAAGCTCTAGAGGATGACATGTATAAACTACAAAGATACGCCTGGCAAAGGCAACATCTAGAGGCTTGTCTCCATTATTCCATCGTACCAAGAGGGATGCGGGTCATGTGCATGCCGTCCTACGGTGAGGCACACCCAGAACTCCTCAAAAAATGGCAGGATCTAAACATAGATCTTGGACACAGGTACATTAGACTCCTTCTTGATTACTTTTCTCCTTTAGAATTAGAGCTAAGAGATAAAGTGGATGCCAATTTTAAAGAACTTAGTAACCGCTTTAAAGCGGATTATTGTACTCGCAGATTACGGAATATGTGTTTACAAGTTAATGCCTTCAGCGAAAGACTAAAGGCAACAAAGATGCGTAAACTGCAAAGAGATTTTCAGGACTTTAAGGCAGGTATTTGTTTGGCCTAGAAACAATAATGTGTTACACAATGATAATGATGGTTCTTATGGCAACGTAAAAAACACTCAGCACTTTATTTCTGCAGAAGAAACTTCCGCTGTTAATAATATCAGTGACACTTTGTTGCCGACAAATGCTATTTTGCATACCGCTAGTTTGGAGGGAGCCAATACTAATGTTGTGGTTCCTAATTTGACTGACACGCCCCCTCCGAATCAACTAGCTTTGACAAAAACAGTTACTAATCCAGGAGCCAGACCAAAGGATTTCAGCGTTGTAGTTCCTTTGGGTTCCTCGTCAAAAAACTTTTTACCATACCCAGTGAAACAAAGGTTTCAGAACAGAGGGCTATTTAGTCTGATCGAGGCCCAAGGAAAAGGAAGCTATCTGTAGAAAGCTTCCAATCCACGGGACGAATGACAAAAAAGTGACTGGTTTATTGTATAATTATTCCGACTACATTTTTACTGATGCTGACATTTCTCTTTTGAATCGTGGCTTGAATTTTATTCCAGCCTGTTCTGATACACTGACTAATGTTTTAATTACTTTAAGAATGTTTTGTAGACGGGTAGCTTTAAAAGTTTTCTTTAAAGATAAACCTGCTTTAAACAAATATGATACATCTACTGGTTTTAAAAGAAAAAGCACTTTCATACCTCAGCTACCCCAATGCGTTGAATGTTTTTTGCATATTTGTGAGCAAGATTTTTATGAATTATTTTCTACTAAAGTGAAACCTACATATTTTAATTTAAACCTAGATGAATTTAATTCTTTAAAATGTTTAAAACAAATTGATAATATCTCTATCAAACCTGCTGATAAGGGAGGAGGTATTGTGGTACTGAATAGGGCTGACTATAATACTAACATGTGTCTAATGCTTACTGATGAATTGACTTATACTAAACTTGATTTATGCAAAGTGAAGACTATTATTAAGAATGTACAAGATATATTCTATGACCTGCTCATTTGCAGGCAAATTAATGAAGATATGTATGGCTTTCTTTTGATGGATTATCCCACCATACCTATTATCAAAGGACTTCCGAAAATCCACAAGAACACCTTTCCCATCCCATTACGACCCATAGTATCAGGCGACCGCTGGATCACAGCACATGCTTCTTGTCTTGTAGAGTCTTTACTTAGACCAGTGGTTGATTCCTTTGATACTATCTTAAAAGACACATATCATCTATTGGCGTGTTTGTCAGAAATACAATTGGACATCCAACATAATAACTACATTCTAATCACTTTGGATGTAAAGAACCTCTTTACCTCAATTCCCAATGATTTGGGCATTGAGGCTATAAGAGATATTCTGCAGTTTCATAATTCTTTTCCAATGACAAACAGCTACTTGTATGCCAACTATTGGATGTCATACTAAACAATAATGTCTTTATGTTCTTAAATGAATATTATTTACAGAAATGGGGGTGGCGCCATGTGCAAACACCTATTCCAACTTGGTTGTTTTGGCCTGGGAACGACTCATCTGTTCACCCACCCCTGTTCACCCAGATAATCACTTACAAACGTTTTGTGGATGATATTTTTATTATATGGAAAGGTACTGAGTCAGACTTCATACAAATGTGGAATTATCTTGAGAGCACTTCCACATTTTTACGATTCACCATGGAATGCTCTAATAAATCCATTAACTTCTTAGATGTCACATTAAATATTAATGATGATGGTACCATAACCTCGACCATTTACCGCAAACCAACATGGAGGAATACACTCTTATCTTTTGACAGTATGCACCCTAGGTATGTTTTTCCTGGCATCCTCAAAAGCCAATTCATTAGATTAAAAAGACTTTGTAAGGATACACACCTATTGCAACTAGAAGCGAACAACCTAGAATTATTATTCAAGGAGAGAGGTTATGATTCAGATCTAGTTACAAAAACCAGAAATAGTGTAATTGGTACTAGACTAACCAGTAATCAGAATATAACTATTACTAAAAATAGACACCTCACAAGATTTAAGGACTATGTACCCATAATACTAAACTTTTCTAGCATTATAAATGACATCAAGAAAGTTTTTTACAACAATTGGAAACTACTTATGGTAGATCCTTTTGTTAGACAATTAGTAGGGAATAAACCACATTTTATGTTCAATAATAGCCCGAATTTAAAACAGCTATTATGTAACGACAAAACTGGAAGTGGCGAATTGTGCTTACCATTTATTAATAAGAAAGGTACATTTCCCTGCCATAATTGTAGGAGGTGCAGCTATATTTCAAAAGATATAGATTATAAACACCCTACCTTAAATTATAATTTTCATCCCAGGTTCTATGCCAACTGCTGCACCAAAACCTTATTTATCTGGCTACATGCAAAAATTGCGCATCGTTCTATATTGGTCTTACTAAAAGATGCTTGAAAGACAGAATTTATGGCCATCTCTATGACATTCGCAAGAAAAATGAACTTAATGCCCTAGCTAAGCACCTTATGGAACAGCCCCACCATGGTTTTGAATTTAAGGTACTAGAAATCGCTACGCCTAGTAAAAGAGGCGGAGATAACTTATTACTCCTAAGAAATAAGGAGTTAAAATGGATATTAAGATTGGCTGCTCATATCTCTCCTGGCATCAATAACCAGGTTTCTATTAAACCAGTCCTAGAATCCAGATAAATTGTTTTACATATAACCTTACTAATGAAGTGTACTTTAGATTTACTATTATGGCTATAAATATTCTGTCTTTCTTGTTTTCTTTACTATGCACAATGTCAAAAAATTTATTAAACTCTTTAAATATATTCTTTATATATAAAAGTTTTTCACATAATGTATACATCTGGTTTTAAACATGTGTATATTTAATATTTTATTTATTTCATCATGTAAGGTACCACATCTCATTTACTTGCCACATTTCAGCACCACATATAATACTTTCTCTCAAACATTTTTTAGACCATTTCTTCATTAATTAATCCGTTTATTTATTTATTTATTTATCTATTTGTTTATTTATTTATTCACTTTATCCATGTCAGTACTCCATATACATTTGTATATTTATTTATACATTTTATATTATATATTATATATATATATTCATGTACTATATATTATATTTTTCATTTTTGAATAGGATATAGTTTATTTATTTATTTATTTACTTATTCATATTCACATGTTTTTAGAACACTATATTCACTGATTCATTGTTCAATACCTATCATTGATTTCATCTAGGTTTTAACACTAGGTTTTAGAGTTTTTAACAATCATCTACTTATTTATTCATTTATTTATTTATCTACTCATTTATTTATTTATTTTTTCATTTACATCTCTAAACTCGATCAATCCAATTTTTGACTACTGATCGTGTTTAAATAACTATATTTATGAATGAATCAAGAGTAACATACCAATAGAAGCATTTTATTTATTTATTTATTGTTGTACATTTTACAACAAAATAATCTGCACTATAATATACTACACTACATTATATACACAGTATGTTCTATGTTTAAATTCCCGTCGCAGATTATGTTATGTAACTATGTATACTTCGTAATATTTTTAATATTTAAATAATTCAAATGTATTGAATGTTTTAGGTGGGTTACCCGTCTTATGTCAGACTATTCACTTTATTTAGCTTTATTTAGCCTTACTTTAGTTTAATCCTACTTTCGATGCTCATGAATACACTTGCTAACAGTATTAATATAAAGATTCTAAGCAATTTAAAACACACATTGATCAGTGGTTTTTGCATGAACACTTCAGCATCATTAATGTATTTAGGTCTTTTTAAAATGAATGTAACATTTGTAAAAACTTTTTAAAGTCTGAATTGCATACTATTATTTTTTAATTGATAGATTGTTTGAGTTGATTGTTTTATTTTGGCGCCTTTTTTAGATGCATTAATATATAAATAGATGGCTAGAGTTTCATTTGTACTGTCTGAAGAAGCGTGGTGGTGACCACACATCACAATAAACGTTTTGTTCCTATATTTTGGATTTTTCGTCATTCTATCAAGTGGATTTATGGTTCCTGTTTCAATGACTTTTTTGGTCTACTGCAAATTGTGATTGACTACTCATTGAACTAGCGAAAGCTGTTGTTTCTTTTAGTGCATTGTTGCTACATTTCAGTGAGCTCCGGTTCACTTTGGACTTACTGCCTGCATATACAGCTTCGTGGTGAGAGTACCTGGTTGCTTTTCTCATTTTTGCTCTTGGTTACGGGTATTCTCTCTTTAGCTGCCGGTGAAGAGTTTCTTTGGACATTGCATTGTTGAGAGAATCACTCTGGGATATGCTTCTATCCCTCATTCAATTTCTATAAGTAAGTTAGTAATTTTCTTTACTCTGTTGCAAAGTATATAGCCATTGTTTCATTGTAACTACAATATAATTTATTAGTGTTTAAAAAAAAAAAAAGTGTAACAGATAAACTACTAGCATGGCATCCAAAAGGAGACTAGGATGCAATAGTGTAGTGCTTTCTTACTGTATTTATTCTTAGAACTTCATCAGAAATTAAGTTAAAAACAATGGATGTTATGTTGTCCTATTTCGCCTTCATTCCTTGCTGTTTTTGGAACTGAGAATTGATTCCGACTCAGCCTTATGCAAAAGCTCGAGAGCTTCCACCGTCTTGTGGCTATAACCTATCCCATGATGCTCCAGGAAGATTACCCAGATCTCGTTTGCCACTAAACAATATCGGGTGCTTCCATGCAGGCTCTAGGCTAAGTGGAAACATTTCTGTTTTTTCTCAAGAGATTTTATAAAAAATTTGCGATAGTGTAGCTTTTTCTAGCTTAAAAGTAGTGGGAAGTATATTGAGTGTATTCGTTGTTGTGTTTGTGCTGTTTTTCATGTTGGCTGTCGTCTTCCGCTAGGCCTGTCTGTTTCTTCTCCATATCCCAGTCCCAAACCCGTTTAAATTAGAGAGTTTCGTATCATTGTTTTTTGCTATTAGTGTTATTTCCTTTCTCGTTGGGTAGTCAGCTTGAATTAGAGGGCTCCCTTCAGCCCGTTTAAATTAGAGGGCTTTCCTTTCCCTTTCCTGTGTAAGGGTTAAGTCGTTTTTGGTTAGAGACTCCTCCTCCTGTTATTGTATTGAATAATTACAGTGACGTGTGTGTTAACTTTATATAGTTTAATAAAAAAAAAAAAAGTTGTTTTCTTTTCCCTTGTGTGCTTCTAGTTAGCAATCTAACTTGTTTTGTTGACTGCTGTCTACAATGTCTAAGGATGCCAGAGAAGCAAAACCTTTGGGTGTCAAGAAATGTGATAACTGCAACCAGAAAATGTGTCTTACTGATGGACACACCAGTGGTATGTATTGTTTGGGTGCTGTCCACCTTCGAGTCATGTTCTTTCTGCGATGCTTTTAGTTCGAGAGTCTTAATGGAAAGATGGAACAAGTTGATAGGGGGTTGTTGAAGACACCTTTTGCTGGGGCTTTAGAAGGGAATCAGAGTTCCTCAAAAACCACTCAACAGTCCCCATCCTCCAGATCTCAGAAAACTACAAAAAGGTCATCCTCTACTGCTCCATTATTGGAGCTAACAAAAATGCAAGCAAAGAAGTCATCTGCGGACCCTAAGACTTTCGGGCCCGAAAAATCTCCCTGTCAGCTCCCATTGTAATCTCGGAGACAACAGAGTTCCAATTTCGGAGCTGGTCCCCAGTTCTGTAACTGGTCTCCCCAGTAGTATGTTCTCCTTTGCTGGAACCAGTGAAGTCCCTGACTCCATTCTCTTGATCCTCCAGGAGCTTATCGAATGATGACATGGAGTGGAAGGTCAAGAGGCTGTTATAGATGCCGGCACTGGGCAAGATCCTGTCATCCCTGACTTGGAGGGATTCAGAGCTGACCAACATTACTCCCCCATCATCGATTCCTCCTCCGACCCATTCCGTGGCTTCGGAGCCAGAGTGCTTGGAACCAGTTGTAGCAGAACCATCGGTACCGAGACCTACCCCAGGATCTTCAAGTCCGGCCACTACTCCGACCTCCTCAGCTCCTTCGGGAGTCAAGGGGTCTAGGAGCTGATGCTCTCCAGTCAGGTCCAGGGAGGAGAGTCGGCCTGGACAGTTCTCTGACCCAATTCTACCTCTCGGGGCTTCTGCGCGCGTGAGCTCGGCACCTACATCAGCCTCGGAGTCCACTGACTTAGTTCAGGGGGTGGATTTCTAGCTCCTCGTAACTGGGAACCTCCTTGGAGCAGGGTTGAGGGGCCTTTGATGTGATGAGGAGAGTGTTGTCATCTCAGACTGCTCCGCTGTCAGGTCCAAATACTCTTCCCCAAAAGCGCCAGTGTCCTCCTTGATGCCATTGCTCCTTCCCAGGCATGGAGACCTGATGCCCCAGCATGCCCCATTGGGTGAAGCGGTCTCTTCCAAAACCTCGCCAGAGTGCTCCTCTGAGGAGATCCCTCAGAATAGGTTGTGTAAGAAGAAGCATCTAGACTCCCTGGAGGAGTCCATCACTTCAGACAGGGATCTTGATGATTCGGAAGCACCCCCACGGTCACCCTCTGAAGATGTTGCCTTTGCAGACATCCTAGAAATCCTTAAGCAGAGAGGTGATTGGAAGCCCATCAGCCCTTCTGAGGATGAGTTTGTGCACCTGGAGGCATTCGGATCTCGCCCTTCCACCTCTTAGGTGTCTCCATCTTTCGACCAACTCATGAATGTAGTCAGTCGGAAGGCATGGGGCTCTCCGGTTTCAATAGACCCTGTTCCTAGGAGGCCAAATAAGTTAATCACTGCTCCTGCAGACAAGGAATTTCTCAGTAAAGGTGTTCCAGTAGATGCTATGGTGGTGGCGGCAGCCACCAAGAAGGAGTTGTCAAAGACCTCCTCATCTGTCCATCCACAGAATAAAGAGTCTTGAACAATGGACAGATGGAACAACTTCACATCATACGCTTTCCTATCTCACCGTTAATTCTTACAGATGAGTTCGGAGTCGATCCTGGGCTCCGAGTCGACCTACTACAAAGCTCGAGGTCTTCAGACAGCTTGTGGCCAAGTCCCTATCCCATGATGCACCTAGAGTTACCCCAGATCTAGTATGCCGTTGCAATAGATCGGAGGATCCTCGCATAGCTCGGGCCAGTACAAAACTTTTTTCTAAAAATTTATATAAATATTTTGATATTTCTCTATTTAGACTTAGCTTAGCTCTTATAGCTTATTGTGTAGACTCCCTTTCCTTGGTGTGCCTTTTTTCTTGACTAGTTATTAGCTCTCTTGGCCTCGTTTTATTTTAGGTCTTGTTAAATCTTTACTGTAGTTTAAAATAGTAGTTGTGTGACTTTGAATAGTGACTTTTTTCTGTCCTAGGAGGCCAAATAAGTTAATCACTGCTCCTGCAGACAAGGAATTCCTCAGTAAAGGTGTTCCAGTAGATGCTATGGTGGTGGCAGCAGCCACCAAGAAGGAGTTGTCGGAGACATCCTCATCTGTCCATCCACTGAATAAAGAGTCTTGAACGATGGACAGATAGGAAAGCGTATGATGTGAAGTTGTTCTATCTTGCCGTTAATCCTTACAGATGGGGTCTTGTTAAATCTTTACTGTAGTTTAAATAATAGTTGTGTGCCTTTGAATAGTGACTTTTTTCTGTCACAGCTTTTGAAAATATTTAGATATTTAGATATATAGGTATTAGAATGTTTAGATAAATAGTGTGTGTGTGTGTGTGCTTAACAGTATTTTTAGCCCATAGTTTTAAAGGGCTTGTTTGATAGATTTTTGGGGGTGTCTTGTCCATTACAGTACCCTCTCTTGAGATTGTGTGTTCCAGTATGGCTGACCAGGATAAGGATAAACACTCTAAATCAGGGTTTAAGAAATGTCCAAAATGTGGACAGAAAATGTCTGTCACTGATAGCCATGTAAATTGTGTATACTGTTTGGGAGCATTGCACCTTCAGGAAAGCTGCTCCATTTGTCATTCCTTCTCTTCTAGGGTTCTTCAGAAGAGAAAGTTAATTGACAGAGGTTTAGTCAAACCATCTTTTCAAGAAGCTATGAGAGACCAGGACAAGTCTAGCAAATCCTCAAAGTCTTCTAAGGCTTCTACTTCTTCTGAAGTAAAAAAAAATCTAAAAAAACATAGACGTTGGCTCCACACCCCTCTGAGCCGACCGTCTTGTCTTTTCGGAGCTGGTCCCCGGTCCTGGAACCAGTATCTGAAGTCCCGAAATCTCCAATCCTGCAATCTGTGCTTCCTTTTATCCACTTATCTCAGTCTTCTATAAGCCTTTCCGATTTGGATGTGGATTGTGTGGTGCAGAAGCTTTTATAGGAACCAGCTTTTGCCAAATTTTTATCGGCTCCAACCCTAATGGCTTCGGAGCTGAAGACCCTTTTACCATCTACTACTTTTCCTTCTCCGAGTCATATTGGTCCTTCAGAGCTGGAGGAGTCTGACTTGATGATCGTTGAGCCTTCGGAGCCGATGCCGGTTCCAGTGTCCTAGGCTCTGTTTACTCTTGCATCCTCAGTGCCGATCGAGGAATCTAGGAGCCGACACTCCCTGGTCAGGTCCGGG
The DNA here is from genome assembly GCF_019279795.1 of Protopterus annectens. Classification (NCBI taxonomy): domain Eukaryota; kingdom Metazoa; phylum Chordata; order Ceratodontiformes; family Protopteridae; genus Protopterus; species Protopterus annectens. The sequence goes on from NC_056733.1 coordinate 891,861,565, forward strand.
GAGGATAGTCGGACCGACTTGTCGGTTCCGACTCTGCCTATTGGGGATTCGGCTCAGATGAGCTTGACTCCTACCTCGGGCTTGGAGCCCACTGTCCTGGTGCCGTGGGTATCGATGGTTTCCTCAGATCCATCGGTCCCTTCTCATCGGAGCAGAGGTGCCTTTGAAGCCATAAGGAGAATTATGTCTCCTAAGACATCTACGACTTCAGGTTCGGGTACCTCCTCTCCAAAAGCGCCTGTGTTAGTTTCTGCTTCACAGATCTTTGCTAAGCGTAGAGACCCAAAGCCTCTGGACTGATGAGGTTTCCAGGAAGAGAATCTGTAAGAGGAAGCATTTAGACTCCCCACAGGAGTCTCTCACATCCGATACCGACTTGAATGAATCAGAAGGGTCCCAATGGTCCCCCTCTGAGGATATCTCATTTGCTGAGATATTAGAAATCCTTAGGCAGAGGGGTGACTGGCAGTCCACCAACCCTACTGAAGACGAGTCTGTTCTCCTTAAGGCTTTCGGGTCTCAGCCCTCCACCTCTTGGGTGTCTCCGCACTTGGATGAGCTTATGGAGCTGGTCTCACAAAGGGTGTGGGAGTCTCCGGAAACCATGGAGCCTGTCCCCAGGAGGCCTAATAAATTTATTTTTGCCCCCCAGGAAAAATAATTTCTTACCAAGGGAGTGACCGTTGATGCCATGGTGGTGACAGCAGCCACCAAAAAGTAAATTTCGGAAACTTCTTCCTCTGCCCATCCTCCTAACAGAGATTCTAGGATCATGGATAGATATGGGAAGTGCGCGTACAGTTCAGCGACTTTTGCATTGCGTTCACTCCACTATCTCACCCATTTTACTAGACTGCAAAGAGATCTCCTAAAAGAGCTCGGAGATACTTTTCAGGGTACAGTAGCTGTGGGAGCTTCAGAGAAAGTTGCCTCCCAGCTTGCTACCCTCAATTCCATAGTAAACTCGTCCATGTGCCTCATTTTATATGCAGCTGATGGAGCGAGCAGAGCAGCGGGTACAGGAAAATCTCTTAGGAGAAACTCCTGGATGCACTTATGTTCCTTTGTGGAGTCCTTTAAGTCATCCTTTGTCAACACCCCTTTTGATCTCTCGTCCCTTTTCAGGCCCAGAGTTAAGGAAAATTTGACCAGGTGTGAACAGCAAGGAAAGACTCTTCCGTCTGAGTCCATTTTTCCACCCCTACCAGACCCTACCCCAAGGGTCAAAGGGGAGGAAAGATGTGATTCCATAAAGCCCAGGAGCCTTTCAGGGCACACTTGGTGAACTCCCCTCCAGGGGCAGAAGGGGCAGTAATGGAAAATGCCACCCTCGTGGCAGAGGAGGTCCGCAAAACCAGGGAGACAGAGATCAGTTCTTTGGGAAGCCCTGCCAGCGCTGTTGAAAGGAGGCTTGACTGTCCTACTCTGGAGGCAGTCGGGGGTCGCTTATCTTTGTATCCAGACACCTGGCTCAAAATAACAAATGACAGCTGAGTACAAAGTATCATTTCCAGAGGATATTTCATTCCTTTTGTCACACCCCCTCCACTGACAAGAAAAATCCCGGATGTTCCACCCAGTTACAGGGAACAGGCAACGATAGAGGTCCAAGTGTTGCTAAGAAAAACAGTCATCCAACCATTCCCAGCAGACCAGATAGGATCCGGAACTTACTCAAGATTCTTTTTAGATCCAGAAAAGACAGGGGAATGGAGACCCGTTTTGGACCTCAGCAGACTAAACAGTTCTGTGAAGAAAGAGAAGTTTGGATGGTCACGCTTCAGTCGATACTTCCCTTTTTAGGGAAAGACATTTGGATGTGCTCGATAGATCTACAGGATGCGTACTACCACATAAAAATGGCCAGACCATCCAGGGGATCATCTGTGCTTCCGGCTGAGAGCCAATCATTACCAGTTTTGAGCCCCACCCTTTGGTCTCATTACAGCCCCCAGAGTGTTCACCAAATGGATGGCAGTGGTCACAGCTCACCTGAGACGTTTAGGATTCCAGGTGTTTCCGTACCTAGACAATTGACTGCTCACCACCACCACCAGGCATCAGCTCATACAAGCCAGGGACACCATTCTTTCACTCTGCAGTCATCTGGGCATTACAATAAACTCAGAAAAATCTGCCTTGTTGCCATCGCAACATACCATTTTTATCAGAGCAGAATTGGACACCACCACCACCCCTTTGAGACTTCCAACAGAAAGAAACTTAATACTCCATCAGCAGGTCCACAATATCATATCCAAAAACAAGGCTCCAGCATCAGAAGTACTAAAATTGTTAGGCATGATGGCAGCTGCAATATTAGCCATATCGTTGGGTCGCATGCCCATGCGGATTCTGCTATGGCTGTTGTTTACTTCTTGCCAAGAGCTCCAAATGTTTCTTCTTATAATGATCAGAAACACATGCAAAAAGGACCTTCAGTGGTGGTTGACCTCTCTTCATGTTGTGATAGGTTGTCCTTTTGTTCTACCCCCAACAGTGACCACAGTGACCACAGACACTTCCCTGATAGGGTGGGGGGGAGCATTTGCAGAGAAGAACAGCCCAAGACACATGGACCGAACAGGAGACACATCTGCATATCAATGTCCTGAAGATGAAAGTGGTACTTCTGGCGTTGCAGTATTTCCAGGATGCTCTTCCTCTGGGAACAGTTGTGATTCAGGTGGACAACATGTCAGTGGTCTGGTACTTGAACAAACAAGGAGGAACCAGGTCCTGTCTCCTTTGTCGCGAGGCTCTAAGAGTATGGCAGTGGGCTACATCCACCCAGCGCTTTCTGTTAGTAACTCACATCCCGGGGGAATCCAACATGATAGCAGACACTGAGCAGGGCAACTTTATTGCCTCACGAGTGGTCCCTCAAGAAAGAAATAGCGGACAAGATGTTCCACAGGTGGGGCCAGCCTTGCTATGACCTTTATGCCAACCACATGAACACCAAATGCAGAAGCTACTTTGCCCTGATTCCCCCTCCGGGAGAAACCCCAAAGGATGCACTCGTACACAATTGGCCTCTGGGTCTCCTCTATGTATTCCTACCAATTCCCTTGATACCCAAAGTACTTAAGAACAAAAGCCTTGGGAAGGGCCATCATTCTAATAGCCCCTCATTGGCCTTGTCAGAATTGGTTCCCCTTCCTTCACCTTCATCAGTTGAAAAAATAAATAAAGCACCTAGGTGACACACTATAACATTTATTAAATAAAAATAAAGGTAGTAAGCGTTTTCACAACCTTACGTTGCTTCATCAGACAAACTAAAATAAAAATATATGCTTAAATACATACAAGTGAATTCAATGAATCAATCAACTAAATGATCAATTAAGATTTAAAGCAAAAGTATGTATGCAATAATATATATGTGTATATATATATATATATATATATATATATATATATATATATATATATATATAAATACAATAAAAATGCTGCATTAAAATTGCTAAACTGCCTAGCAAATGTATGTGATTACAAAACTAAAACCATCTTAAACAGCACAACAAATATCTATAACAGCAGATATAAAAATAAATAAAAATATATACATGTAATAACTTTCTATATGGAAGAAATAACAGCACATACAAATTAATGCTTAAGACGCCTTGCCTTCAAAAAAGGAACTAAAGAGGTAGTGCCGTTTAAACCAGGATATCTATCAGCATTCAATTTAATTATCCACCTCTGTTCATGTTCTTCAGTGAGATTTTCTATATCCCCTCCTCTACTACTTCTCTGTATATATTGTAAAACAAAAAATTTAAATGAATGAGGCTGATTTGTATTTATGACATGGTTGGCCAAAGTATTCGACTGTTTTTGGCTGTTGATGTCCCTAATATGTTCTAAGATTCTCTCTTTAAACATCCTATTTGTTTTACCTACATAAAACATTGAACATTGTATGCAAAAACCAAAATAAACAACATCCATAGTTCTACAGTCATAATATTGCTTGGCATGTAATGTAAAATGTCTAGTAGGATGAGTGTACTCATTTTTACTGAAAACATACTGGCAGGCACTGCAGTTCCTGCATGGGAAGGTACCATGTCTATTGGAAAAATTAATTGTGTTTCGTTTCTCACCATTGCAAAGATGTTGCTTGAGCGATGTTATTTCTAAAACTAAATTTTGGAGCCTCACCAATACTATTGGCTAAGCCAGGCACCTCTTGTAGTAGGTGCAAATTTTTCTTAACAACATCTATGTACTGGTTAATGTTACTTGCAAACTGGAATACTACTCTAAAGTCATTACTTTTAATCACATCATTTCTAGTTGTATCTCTCACAGCATTATCTGAACTCATATAAGGTCTACATCTCGTGTGCCTTAACTTCCAGGCGTCAGAAATGGTCTTATCAATATCTGAGCTGGAATAACCCCTATCTAAAAACTCAGTTTTAAGGGTGTTCAGAGCAACTACAGCATCTTGATCTCTATTGTGTAAGCGTAATGTCCTATATACTTGTCCCTTTAGTACGTTCCTTGGGATGTGTCTAGGATGCATGCTTGATTTATGTAGGCATGCATTCCTTCTTGTTGGCTTAACGTAAATATTACTTTTAATTTGGTTCAAATGAGATTTAGAAATAGTGATGTCAAGAAAATTAATTTGCGTATCAGAAAATTGAAAAGTAAATCTCAAAAAGTCAGTTGTTGTATGAAGATATTCTGTAAATCGGACAATGTCTGTACCATTGCCTCTCCATAACATAAAGACATCATCCACAAAACGTACATACCAGAGCACCTGATCAAAAAACGGATTATAAGTGGATAAGACATATTGTTCTTCCCAACAAACTAAAGATAGATTGGCGTAGCTGTTGGCACATGAAGTGCCCATGGCCACGCTAACCTTTTGGAGGAAGAACTGATCTTGAAAGGTGATAACGTTGTTTTCTAGAATGATTTCCAATAAGGTACAAATCAATGACATCTTGCTATTTGTATAACTTCTTTCAGCTGTCAAGAATTCTCTTATTCTTTCAACTCCCCACATATTCGGTATGCTAGTGAAAAGTGATTCTGTGTCCATTGTAATAAAGACAAATTGTTCATCTTTATCAATGGTTTCTGTTCTGTTATATAACCGTTCTAAAAACATTTTAGTGTCTCTAAGGACTGTGTGACAGTTAACTAAAAAAACATGCAAATTACCCTCAACATAAATCGAAAGGGGTTCAGTGCACCAGCCAGCCCCTGAAACAATAGGACGCATAGGTGGAACATGTAGATCTTTATGAATTTTAGGCAGCCCATATATTCTAGGGACAAATGGTTTGTGCACAGTAAAATACTTGGAGTGGTTCATCAATTAATCCAGTTATTAACAGATCAAAAACTAAAAAGGAAACCTTATCAACAATGGCATTCACAGCAAATTTAGGAATACATTGGTAAGTACAAGTGTCCAATAAAAAAGTCTCCATTCCAACAGTCGAATGCTTTGGCCAACCATGTCATGAATACAAATCAGTCTCATTCATTTAAATTTTTTGTTTTACAACATATACAGAGAAGTAGTAAAGGAGGGGATATAGAAAACCTCACTGAAGAACATGAAAAGAGGTGGATAATTAAACTGAATGCTGATAGATATCCTGGTTTAAACGGCACTACCTCTTTAGTTCCTTTTTTGAAGGCAAGGCGTCTTAAGCATTAATTTGCATGTGCTGTTATTTCTTCCATATAGAAAGTTATTACATGTATATATTTTTATTTATTTTTAAATCTGCTGTTACAGATATTTGTTGTGCTGTTAAAGATGGTTTTAGTTTTGTAATCACATATATTTGCTAGGCAGTTTAGCAATTTTAATGCAGCATTTTTATTGTATTTTTTTATATATATATATATATTATTGCATACATACTTTTGCTTTAAATCTTAATTGATCATTTATTTGATTGATTCATTGAATTCACTTGTATGTATTTAAGCACATATTTTTATTTTAGTTTGTCTAATGAAGCAACGTGAGGTTGTGAAAGCGCTTACTACCTTTATTTTTATTTTTATTTAATAAATGTTATAGTGTGCCACCTAGGTGCTTTATTTATTTTGTTACCTTTGCTTCTTTTTTGCACCATGGTTTACCTGCAGCCGCCTTTCTTTATACGTACCTTCATCAGTTGGAGGACCCTTGGATTCTGGACCCAGTTCCAGATCTTCTGATGCACTCGTCGGGGTAACTTCATCCCTCTCTTCAGTCCCTGAAGCTGACAGCTTGGCTGCTCCAATTCCCAACATAGTCAGGTTCCATAACCTTTCAAATGAAACGAAGCTCATTGTAATATCCTCTCATAAATCCTCTACGAGGAAGCTATACCTTAGCAAATGGAAAAGATTTTCTATATAGACCTCTCAAAATAATATTGAGCCCTACCAAGCCCCTATGGCCTCCATATTAGAGTTCCTAACCATGATTTTCAGCAAAGGAGCTGCAGCAGCAACAGTTCAGGTTCAACTTGCTGCTATATGTAATGTTCACCTTGGATTTGAAGGATTGAACATTATGTCACATAAACTATCCAAAGCCTTTCTTAAAGGGACTTTTCATCTGAGACCACCTGTGAAATCCCCTTATACCCCATGGAATCTAAATTTTATGCTTTTTCGCATGATTCTCCCTCCTTTCGAACCAGCTTCCTCATGCAATTTTAAATTTGTCATGGAAGACTATCTTTTTAGTAGCCATCACTTCTGCCTGTAGAGTGTCAGAGCTTCACGCCTTGTCTATAAAGCCTCCTTATTTGATTTTCAATGCTGACAGAGTCTCACTACAAACTAATCCCTCTTTTTTGCCTAAAGTTTGTTCTGAAACTAACCTTAACCAAATTATTGATTTGCCAGTGTTCTTACCCAAACACTCCAACAACTTAAAACACCTCTGTCTAAGTGGTTATCCGATTGTATCACATTTGTTTATTCAGCTGCTAATATGCCCTTACAACACAAAATTAAGGCTCATTCTACCAGAGCAGTGTGTACATCATCTGCCTTTTCTCCTAGACTTCCTATAGACAACATTTGTGCAGCAGCCACCTGGTCAAGACCTCATACCTTTATTACTCATTACAAAGTTGACAGGGTCTCCTTTGGGTCTACTGTCCTGAAAAACATACTCCTGTGAGCCACCCAAGATAGATGGTGCTTGGGACGCTATCCATCTGTAAGAATGAACGGCAAGATAGAACAACTTCATATAAAGAAAGAAGTTATGTACTTACCATAATGTTACATGTGAGTTGTTCATCTCGCCTTCATTCTTACTTCCCACCCTCCTATCCCCTCCAGGGTTTTTAGAGGACCGAGATACTCGATTCTTCGTGGTTGCTCAACCCATCTATGGCTTTCTCTTATAGAGTGATGGAATGACATATAATATTATTCTACGCAGCAAACAAGATCTGAGGTAACTCTAGTGCATCACAGGATAGGGACTTGGCTTCAAGCTGTCTGAAGTCCTTGAGCTATGTAGTAGGCCGACTCGGATCCCATCTGTAAGAATGAAGGCAAAATTAACAACTTACATTGAACGTTATGGTAAGTACATAACTTCTTTTTTTCTTCAGCGTCCTTTGCCCTTCGGTCGCTGAACTACCTGACCCATTTCACCAGGCTTCAAAGGGATCTCCTAAAGGAGCTAAGAGATACCTTCCAAGGTTCTGTAGCTGCGGGAGTTTTAGACAAGGTCTCCTCCCAGCTCTCCACCGTAAACTCCATGGTTAACTCCTCCATGCAAATTATTTCTTACGTGGCTGATGGAGTGAGTAGGGCAGCTGATACAGGAATTTTCTTAAGGAGACATTCCTGGATGCGCTTATGCAGTTTCGCATAACCCTAAAAAAGTCGTCCTTTACTAATGCCCCTTTTAATGGCTCATCTTTGTTTGGGCCAAAATTTAGAGAGACCTTAACCAGATGCGAACAGGAGGGAAAAACTCTGCCATTGGAATCTGTTTCTCCCTGCCTACCAGACCTTATCCTGAAGGTTAGAAGGGGAGTGGAAATGTGGTTCCATAAGTCCCAAAGAGCTTTCCTGGACGCAAGTGGTGATTCTTCCCCCAGGAGCAGAGGGGGAAGTAACAATGGAAGATGCCGACCACGCGGCAGAAGGGGTCCACTGAATCAGGGTGACAGGGATTCCTTCCTTGGTAAGCCCTTTCAGTGCTCCTGAGAGGAGGCCCGTCTGTCCATCTCTGGAGGCAGTCAGGGGTTGCTTGTCGTTGTACCCAAAAGCCTGGCTAGAAAAAAGACAAATGGGTACAAACGATCATATCCAGAGGCTACCACATACCTTTTTCCTCTCCCCCTTTAGAAAAAAACGAGTCCCAGATGTACCACCCTGTCAAAAGGAACACGCAACTTTAGAGGTACAAAAGTTGCTAGAAAAAAAGTAATCCAGAATGTCCTTGCAGACCAAATTGGATCCAGAACTTACTCAAGGTTCTTCTTAGTTCCAAAAAAGACAGGGGACTGGAGGCCCATTCTGGATTTCAGCAGACTAAACAAGTCTGTCAAAAAGTTCCGGATGGTAACACTGCAGTTGATACTTCCCTTTCTGGGGAAAGACGATTGGATGTGCATTGTAGATCTCCCGGATGCATACTACCACATAAAAATGGACAGGTGATCCAGGAGACATTTACGCTTTTGGTTGGGAGCCGATCGTTACCAGTTTTGAGCTCTGCCCTTTGGTCTCACTGCAGCCCCCAGAGTGTTCACCAAATGCATGGCATTAGTTATGGCTCACTTGAGGCATCTGGGATTCTGGGTGTTTCCATATTTAGACTGTTGGCTCCTAACTGCCACCACTGAGCATCTTCTAACAAGGGCGAGGAACACCACCATTTATCTTTGCTCTCAGCTAGGCATCACATTAAACTTAGAAAAATCTGGCTTGTTGTCATCACAGCACATCATATATATATAGAGGCAGAGTTAGACACAAGATACATGTTGGTCAAACCCCCCCCGAGAGGATTCAGACCTTACATCATCTAATCAAGAATCTCTTATCCAAAAAGAAGGTACAGGCAAAATTGCTTTGAAAGTTCTGTGTACTATGGTGGCAGCAATAACTTTAGTGCTTTTAGCTCGTCTGCACATCAGGATTCTTCAGTGGTTACTATTCGCCCAGTGGTCCATACAGGAACTACCCATGTCTCACAAAGTGACCATAACAGAGTCTTGAAGAAAAAAATCTACATTGGTGGCTTCACTCCACTCAAGTAACCTTAGGTCGACCGTTCGTTTTTCCGCAACCAGTAGCCACAGTGACCACGGATGCTTCCCAGATAGAGTAAAGGGGCATTATCCTGGGAAAGATTGTCCAAGGTGTATGGAAGAATCATGAGAACCACTTGCATATCAATGTCCTAGAGATGAGAAGCAGTGCTTTTGGCGTTGCAGGACTCCCTTCCTCTAGGAACAATTGCAATTCAGATAGACAACATGTCACTATTGTGGTACATAAACAAGGAGGAACCAAATCCTACTCCCTATGTAGAGAGGCCCAGAGAGTATGGCAATGGGTAGTCTCTTCCCAACTCTTGATGACAGCAGCCCACATTCCTGGGAAGTACAACGTGATAGCAGACAATCTCAGAGCCATTCCGATGTCCCGTGAGTGGTCCCTAAAACAGGAAGTTGCAGAAGAGATCTTTCACAGTTGGGGCCAGCCTTGCTGCGACTTCTTTTCCATGTCCATGAATACGAAATGCAGCAGCTACACTGCCCTAATCCCCCCTCCGGGGGAGTCACTAATGGATGCACTTGTACACGATTGGCCCTTGGGTCTCCTGTTCGCCTTTTCCCTTGATACTGAAAGTCCTTCAGAAAGCCAACATGTTGAGAAGCAGAGTAATACTCATCGCACCATACTGGCCTCATCAGATTTGGTTCCCCTTTCTGTGGCCCCATCTTTAGGAGGAGCCGTGAATTCTGGACCCAGTTCCAGATCTCCTGACCCATCCATCAGGGTCGCTCCATCCAGCAATTGAAACCCTCAAATTGACAGCTTGGCTGCTCCAGTTCCACAAATAGCTAGGCTTCCTGATATTTCCCCTACAGTGAAACATATATTGATTCCCTCTCATAAGGCATCAGCCAGAAAATTATATTCTAGCAAATGGAAAAGATTTTCCTACTGGGCTTGCAGCAACAATATTGATCCCTTTACTACCCCCATAACGGCTGTTTTGAACTTTCTGGCTAAACTTTTTAATGAAGGCGCAGCTGCTAATCGAGTTCAATTGGCTGCTATATCAAGCTACCATATTGGGGAAATGTCCCGCAGACTTTGTAAGGCATTCTTGAAAGGTACTTTCTTACTAAGACCTCCAATAAAGGAATCTCCAGCACCACGGGACCTAACCTTTATTCTAGCCATGTTGATTCTTCCTGCCTTTGAACCCACATCATCTTGTGACATATAGTTTTTGTCATGGAAGACAGCCCTGTTAGTAGCCATTACGTCTGCTGGACGATTGTCTGAACTTAAAGTTTTGTCCATACGTCCCCCTTACATGATCTTTCACAAAGATAGAGTTTCCTTACGAACAAACCCCTCATTCCTACCAAAAGTGTGTTCAGAAGTTAATTTAAATCAATCCATTGACTTACCTGTCTTCTTCCCAAACTATGGCAACAAGGCAGAGTATAAATTACACCAGTTAGATGTACATAGACAGTTGCATTTCTACCTGCATAGAGCAAAAGATTTCAGAAACTTGGACCAGTTGTTTGTATCCTTTTCAGACAGAAAGAAGCCCCAATATCAAAAGTCACAGTTTCTATATGGCTTACAGGCTGTATAACTTATACATACAGAGCTCAGAACAGAGAACTTCCAGGGAAAGTAAAAGGCCATTCCACAAGGGCCGTATCTACCTCATATGGCTTTCAGGCGAGGCTACCTCTGGATTCCATTTGTGCAGCAGCTACATGGGTAAAGTCTTATACCGTTAACACTCATTACAAAGTCGATTTGGCCTCCAGGAACAGACCCTCTTTTGAGTCTACTGTTCTGAAGAGTTTTCTCCCTTGAGCCACCCAAGAAAGAAGATGCTAGGGACACTGCCCAGCCAGCAAGGAATGAAGACGACATAAGGACAACGTAACATTAAGAAGTTATGTACTCACCATAACGTTCCATGTTTGTTGTCCATCTTGCCTTCATTCTTGCATCCCCCCCCCCCCCCTTCGCTCCTGGAGGATCAAGTGGTTCTTATAAAAATTGGATATTATGTGTCTGAATCTCTTCTTAGTCTTTTTTCTTGGAATATAGTTACATGCTTAGATATAATAATAATAATGGTATCTGCAAACAAGATCTGGGTAATCTTCCCAGGGCATCATGGGGTAGGGTATAGCCATGAGCAGGTCAAAGCTCTCGAGCTTTTGTATAAGGCTGAGTCGGAACAGATTCTGTGTTCTGAGCCCAGCTAGCAAGAATGAAGGTGAGATGGACAACAAACATGAAATGTTATGGTGAGTACATAACTTCTTACTCACTTTAAAATGCTAGAGTCATGTGATGAGTTTAAACAAATCATTGCAAAGAGTAATTTATGAATGAATAAAAAATTAAAGTGGTAACAACTTATTAGACCAGTAATAAAATTAAAATCAATGAAGGCTTAGAAAATTTCCTGAAGAAAGAGGTGGAATAATCATAACCTGTGTGCCATTAAAAAACACTTGAAATTTATATATTCATTAAGACACGATTTCTTGTCAGTAGCTACTCAGATCTACCAGTCTGCTTCTGGACACTCTAAAAAACATTAAAACTACCAGAAAAATCATCCAAGTTAAATTTATCCAATACAAAGAAATGAAACTTTCTAAAATCAGTACAAGACATAGACTGCTTAGCTAAAGCATTAACATCCTTCTTTCTTATGGCCAGTACGTATTCATGTACCTGCTTACCAAGCTTTCTAATTGTCTTTACTATATAAAAACTATGACATGTCTCACAACATGCCAAGTAGACAACTTCACAAGAATCACAATTATTTCTCTCCTGGGCAAAAAAATTGTTCTATTCACTGCTTTTATACGTACACTAGAATACTTGTTAATGTACCTGCAGTGTTTACAACTGCCTCATGTGAATTAAAGTTCTTAGCTTTCTCTACCATGTTTTTAACAGTGGCTGATTTCTTGTATGTAAACAAGGGCTCTTTACCTAAAGTTTCAGCCATTTCTTGCTTACCTATGATTATTTTTCAGTTGTTTGTAATAGTGTTTCTAATGAAAGGCATATCAGTGGTGATGGGTAAAGGGAATGCTCCGGTGTATTGCATATCATTGTCCCCTTCACCAGGCTGAACGAGGAGAAGGTCACGGTCAGCTGTTTGTCAGGCGCTAGAATCCGCCATATCATGCACGCACTCAAGTCTCTCCACAACAGGTACAAGTATGACTCTGTTATTGTCCGTGTTGGTGTGAATGACCTGAGATGTACCTCCCTGGGCTATATGAAGAGCGACATGATTGAGCTCTCAGACAATGTGCTCCATGCTGATGTGACCCTGGCCCTGAGCAGCATCCTGCCTTCACCAAGAATGATGCCACAATACCAACAAAAAAATGATTGACTTCAACAATTGGCTTAGTTTCTGGTGTCCTTCTAAGGGGGATCCAGTATCTGTCTGCCTGGGATGACATGGTTGACAAGCCTTGATGCTTTGCCAGAGATGGCCTCCACCAATCACCCCTGGGGTTCCAGAACTTGGTCAAGGTTCTTGCCTGCCCCATTGTGCCTTTTTTAGGCTATGTCCCAAAGACAAATTTTCCAACATGAATGATCTGTCAAAAAGCAAATTGAAGGTCATGCTGCTCAATGCTAGGAGCCTTAATCTGAAAAATGCACTCACTGGAGGCTCTCCTCACACCGGAAGATGCCAATGTCTGTGCAGTCACTGAAACTTGGTTCAGGGCTGCGGAGAGCACCCTTGCCTTACCAGGCTATACCTCATTCCACACTTTCTGACCACAAAGTGAGGTTTTAAAGATTAGGGATGGTGGAGTCTCTATCTTCATTAACGGTAGGCACGCCTCCAGACTGGTTTACCAGCATGACGTAGTACTAGAATTACTGCAGGTGCAACTGACAGTTGTCAAGACACCCATCCAAGTTATAGCCAGCTATAGACCCCTCATCCATGTCTCAGGACACTCACTCCTCCTACCCGGTCCTACCTGACTCCATCAAGGTACCCCCTAACATCCTGATCCTTGGTGATTTCAACTACCCCACCATAGACTGGGTGAACTATTCCTGCACTAATGCACTCACTCAATGACTTCAACTCTAACGCACTAGTCCGGCTGATCTCATCCCTCACAAAGGGAGATAACATACTGGACTTGGTTCTCACCAACGTGGGTGACCGCTACACCACTACCATAGTATATTCTTCCCTGGAGAGATCAGATCATCCGTCTGTCTCATTCAAATTTTCTGTCCCACCCAACCCTTCACCAGCCATAACCAGGCTAAAAAACTTCTCAAAAGCTGACTACACCTCCTTAAGTGAGGGGTATCAGCAGTTTCACACCACCACCCACCTTAGAGGATGCAGACAACTATTCAGAACAGTACGCCAGTGCAGTATACAAGCACCTGTACAACTGCATGGACTCAGACATACCCAACAGAACTAACACCTGCTCTTCAAGGAAACACAAACCTGTCTGGTGGACATCCTCTATCAACAGGCTTTACAACAAAAGGAAGAAACTGTTGTCCAAGGGTAAAAAAGAACAAGTCCCAAATCGGAACATCTCCCTCCTCTGCCTCAACAAGCAAATTAGATCACTAGTGATGAAAAACTCCAAAGCCAGTTATGAGTTGAACCTAGTCTCTGAAATAAAGGGAAACCATAAGTCCTTTTTCAGTTACGTTAGGAACCTCCATGGCAAAGCCCAAGTTTGTTCCAAATTACTACTTAATGGTACCACTTACACTGATCCTGCCGACTTGAAATCTGGTAGCTGTTAAGGTTCAGCACAAACTTCACTCACTTATCTCCTCTCAAAGGCCCAGTTGACATCCCTGATACTTGTCCCACACCTCATATCTCCATAGGTCAAGTGTTAAAGGCCCTTTCCAAGGCAAAGAACACAGTTTCCATGGGACCTGACAATATCCCAGGCTGTATTCTGCACCATCTTCAGCAAGAACTAGCTTCACCATTGAGCATCTTATTCAACCACAGCCTACTTACAGGCTTCATTCCAGGAGAGGGGAGAACTGCCATTGTCATCCCCTTGCACATAGGTGGTGCCACTACTGACACAGAAAACTCTCACCCCATTAGCTTGACAAGCTTTATCTGTAAAGCCATGGACCGTATTATTATGGATCTCATAAACAAGGACATAGGCAATCTCCAAACACTCAACCCCACCCAATTTGGATTTGTCAGGGGCCAATCTTGCCTATTGAACCTAGTTGACTTCTTTGAGACTGCCACCAAGGCCCTGGATGAGGGAAAGTCAGTACATACAGCTTTCCTTGACCTGGCCAAGGCCTTTGAGACAATCCCCCATTCGGGCATCATCGAAAAGCTAACACAACTCCATGTTAATCCCTGTCTCATCAGATGGGTGGCCAACTGGCTCACAGATAGGATCCACAAGGTCAAAGATAGGCACCACCACCTCTGACAGCAGACCTGTAACTAGTGGTGTTCCCCAAGGATCTGTCCTGGGACCCATACTGTTTGGCATCTACTTTTCAGAGGTCAAGGTAAAGACAAAGGGCCTGTGGCTGACCAAGTTTGCGGATGACTGCAAGTTGAGTGCTGTCACTGACTCCCCAAATGACATTAGCATACTGCCAGAGGGCCTCACAGCTACAAATAACTGGTGCCAAAGTCATGGCCTTAAGTTAAACACAAAAAATGTATTATCATACCATTCAGCAAAAACATGGCCCCTACTGATTACCACATCAATGGCAACCCTCTAAGCACACAACCCATGGTGAGAGACCTGGGTACTCAGGTGGATAACAATCTCACATTTGACCATCATGTGGCGGCAGTGGTCAGAAAAGCCTTTTGCTTGTTTCATCTCATAAGTAAAAGGATTGCATCCAGAAAAAAGGAGGTTATTACCACTCTGTATTCCTCACTCATTAGACCCATAATTGAGTAAATACCCCGTTTGGTGTGTACCTCTCCAAACACCAACACCAACTGGAAAGGCCACAGACATACCTCACAAGGAGAATCCATGGCCTCCAACACCTGTCCTATGCAGACAGGCTCAAATCACTATCACTTTACTCGGTATTATACAAATTGCTCAGAGGTGATCTGTGTCTCACCTACAAGGCAATATCGGACCCTGTCCTACTAGAGATGCTCCATATTCGTAAGTCTAACTCCTCGTGCATTACCCGCTAGATAGTCCTAAATCTAAATATGCAACATCAACAAAACCAGCTGGAGAGACAGGTTTGTCTCCCAGAGGCTGCCCCGTCTCTGTAATAGACTTCCCATACATGTCAAACAGAGTACCTCGCTGACACTGTTCAAGCGCAACCTTGTTGAGTGGATGGGGAACCACAAATTTGTCCCAGGGGTTCCACCTTTGTCCCACATTGACAGGGGTGACCAGGTGCTGACTGAGGTTTGATTTTTGGAGATAAACTCTTGATTAGGCTTGTAAGGGCCCCAAGGCCATTAGCCTAGTAACCTTCTATGATCCTATTGCTAAAACAGCCAAGTCTCGTGCGAGACTTGTTTGTGCCAGGAGCAATGGATCTTAAAATGGGTTTCACTTTGTTTTTTCTGAGTTTAGTAACTTCTTGTATGATGGTTTGTATCAGACACGTCGAATACCCTCTATTAAGAAATAAGTCTTTTGAGATATTCAGCTTATTCTAAAAAAAAAATGTATCCTCGCTAGTAAGCCTGCTCTGTGAATAAACTGTTCCTTAGTAGTAGTATCTCCTCTTTTCATGTGGAAAGGGTGCAGGCTGCTTTGGTGCAAATAGTTGACAAAAGTGTCCTTTCTAAAAATCCTACTATGGAGTACTCCATCGTGTTCATTAACTGTTAAAGTAAAGTTTATCTCCCTACCTGAAACAGAACGGAATTCTACCTCAGTTCCCCTCCAAATGGACAACAAATTGTTGATAAAACATCTGTAAAGGAGAATTTTTATCATAGTACTCATGAGTAATGTTCCACCGTTCTCATTCTGTCCACTCATCCATTATTATTAGTTAGAGATCCCCCATTAAAACCAACTCTTGCACCAGCCTGATTGTTCACATTGTTTGAAACAGCCGAGGTGGAAGCTGCTGTGGCATAAGTTCTTTTAGGTACAGTACCTTTCATCTTAGAGTCGACTAAATGTGGAGCTTGTCCACAATGCTGTTACATATTAGAGGAAAGATTTATAGTTTTGGAGAATTATTCCCACACCAAAGTTTTGTTTGAGAGGGGAAACTATTTATCTAAATTTGTGGTATATCTTGCCAAATGCTCAGGGTGTCTCGCCTTTTATGTAGGTAAAACCGAGTGGAACCTTCATAAGAGAATTTATGAACATCAGTACAATATTTTGAAGAATGAAAACAGTGCTTGCGTTAAGCACACCAAAATCTGTACTCATAAAAAAATTATTATTGCCATAGTGGAGAAGATTAATACTAACCGTAGATGTGGGTCCCCAAAACTTTCTTAGAATCAAAAGAAGTAAGATGGCAATTAAGGCTACGAGCTACACAGTTTCCGGGTATTTATTAATAAAAATATCTTCATCAACCCCTTGTTAGTGATGAGATCCAATCTAATATGAAATAGTTTAAAAAGAATTTCAACACTTTTTATTTAACTGATTTAACGTTGGTTACATACTGATTTAAAGTTTTTTGAACTTATTTATGAATAGTAAGTTTTATCATCTGGGAATATGGGCAGTACTAATAGATTTTTTATCAGTTTTAACCAGGTTGAATGTGTTAAGAAATATTTGAATTCTATGAGCTGTTAATTGGTCTTAAGTTATGGAGATGGTTAGAATGGAACTGTTGAAATCAAGAGAATTTTCTACAAATACTATTAGTCTACTAATGGAAATGATAGATTTACTATTAAGTTATAATTATTTAGAATTCTATGATGAATTGTTTGTCCAAGTCAATGGGGTAGCTATGGGTGCGGCTTTAGCACCTAGCTATGCCAATTTATTCATGTAAGGCTGGGAAACAGCAAATATATTAGAAAGTAGGTTTGTGAAAAATATCATCAAAATGTTAAGATTTATTGACGATATTCTGATTATTTGGAGTGGGACGGTCGAAGAATTAAATTTGTTTTTGAAATATATTGAGAATGTTTGTTCTTATATTAAGTTTTCATATAATATCAATACTGAAAATATAAATTTTTTAGATCTCACTATATATAAAAAAGATGGAAAATTAGTGTCAAAAATATATAAAAAAGAATTTCAAAATAATATGTATTTACATTTTTCAAGTTTACATCCAAAAAAACTAAACAGAATATTGTCAAAGGACAAATAAAGAGAATAAGTAATCTAACAGATGATAATGAAATTTTTCATTTAAAAGCTGATAACTTCTGTGAAAGGATGTTAAGTAGAGGTTATCCGCAAGAAATGATTAAGGAAGTTATGACAGAAGAAATTGTAAATAGAAATAAAAATGAGAAAAAGAAGTTGAATAGAACATCTTCAGCAGATTTTACCACTGCTTTGGCAGTACAAAATAGTACTGATTCTTATGTCATCAAAAATATAGTAAGAAAAAATTGGGGAATTTTCAAAACCAATATTAATTTATTACAGAAGTTAGGCGATAAACCTAAGTTTGTGCAAAAAAGAGCAAAAAATTTTAAAGATTTTTTTCAAGGAAAATTAAATAAAATTAGAGTAGTAGAAGAAAGAAAAGGAATGTATAAATGTTTTAATTGTAACTATTGTAGTTATTTATATACAGATAGGCATGAGATTTTTGTGGGCAAAACGAAGATATATGTTCCAGGCAGATTTACTTGTAAGTCTAAAAATGTTGTCTATTTAATAATATATGTAGATTGCAACTCATTTTATGTTGGTAGAACAGGAAGGGAATTGTATAGAAGAATTTATGACATCAATATGCCATAGGCAAAGGAGATGTCAAAAATGCTTTGGCAAAACATTATTTAGAAAGTAAATGTAAGACTAATTTCAAATGTTTAGTTATAGATTTTATCCATCCCAATGTTACAAAGATAAATATTGAAGAATTGGGGTGGCTTGAATACTGCTGGAAAGTGAGATTAAATGCGTGTTTTCCACCAGGGTTAAATAATAGAGAGGAATTCATTATGTATTTAAAAAGGAAAGGTTTTAAACATTGGGTTAGTTTTCAGGTATACAGAATAGTTTAAGAATATTGTAGTTCAAACACGTTTTAAACTGATAACTTTTAATTGGATTGCTTAATTGAAGCAGCTTATTAATTGCTATGAGTATTTAAATGAAGCAGTGTGTTGTAACCATTAGTCTGAAGAAATCTTTCTTTGGAGCTGAAAGTGTATAACAGCGTAATTACAGCATGTTTTCTTGGATTTTATCTTGTGGATTTTAATTCGTGAATTAAACTTTGTTTTTGTGCTATTCTGCCATCGTTTCTTTTTGGATTTGTGCTTTGTTTTGAAGCATGCTGCTTTGCTCATCGCTGTGATCCCCCATTAAAACCAACTCTTGCACCAGCATGATTGTTCACATTGTTTGAAACAGCCGAGGTGGAAGCTGCTGTGGCATAAGTTCTTTTAGGTACAGTACTTTTCATCTTAGAGTCGACTAAATGTGGAGCTTGTCCACAATGCTGTTACATATTAGAGGAAAGATTTATAGTTTTGGAGAATTATTCCCACACCAAAGTTTTGTTTGAGAGGAGAAACTGTTTATCTAAATTTGTGGTATATCTTGCCAAATGCTCAGGGTGTCTCGCCT
The DNA here is from genome assembly GCF_019279795.1 of Protopterus annectens. Taxonomy (NCBI): domain Eukaryota; kingdom Metazoa; phylum Chordata; order Ceratodontiformes; family Protopteridae; genus Protopterus; species Protopterus annectens. Next base: position 891,880,599 of record NC_056733.1, read on the forward strand.
TTTATGTAGGTAAAACCGAGTGGAACCTTCATAAGAGAATTTATGAACATCAGTACAATATTTTGAAGAATGAAAACAGTGCTTGCGTTAAGCACACCAAAATCTGTACTCATAAAAAAATTATTATTGCCATATTGGAAAAGATTAATACTAACCCTAGATGTGGGTCCCCAAAACTTTCTTAGAATCAAAAGAAGTAGGATGGCAATTAAGGCTACAAGCTACACAGTTTCCGGGTATTTATTAATAAAAATATCTCCATCAACCCCTTGTTAGTGATGAGATCCAATCTAATATGAAATAGTTTAAAAAGAATTTCAACACTTTTTTATTTAACTGATTTAACGTTGGTTACATACTGATTTAAAGTTTTTTGAACTTATGTATGAATAGTAAGTTTTATCATCTGGGAATATGTGCAGTACTAATAGATTTTTTATCAGTTTTAACCAGGTTGAATGTGTTAAGAAATATTTGAATTCTGTGAGCTGTTAATTGGTCTTAATTAGCGCCTTGATGTTTGTATATTTAAGTGTTAATCAGGGACAAAGGAATTAGATTCTGATGAAGTCTGTGTTGTAAGCCCGAAAGCGCTAAATCTCTAATTTTTATATTACTTGTGATTAAAATAAAGAATTGTATTGAAGGGATCGACTTGTGGACTTGCATGAATTTGGCAGCGAGCGTCTTCTTTTTTGATTTAATCTTCACCTTTTCTAGTTTATTTTTTTCAGGCTATTTCTTCTTTGGTGGTATCCAAGCACTGTACTTACTAGTCATTAGCTGAATTTACTAAATCTGGCAGAGTTATTGGCCTCTTGTCTAATTTTTTTCACACTGGTAGAGCTGAAATTAAGCTGTTTATCAGTGTGCAGCCATCTTGGAAGTCCCCTAAATGTTGGTACATGTTGTATTTAAACAGGACTGTTCCTTTACTATTCTTCCCATGCTTTGTCTCTTTTTTTATTGGTTGTTTGATATAAAGGGTAAGCCAAAGGGGACATCTGTACTTAACTCTTGTCCTTGGATATGACACAGGGATACCCATTGCAGGAGGCATTTTGGGCTTCCCTGTGTCTAACTTGGGTGATCCCCCCCCCTTTGCAGCCTGTATGGTAGATCTGGTTGTGGGGTGGCCTTGGTGTGTGTGACTGAGCTCATTCTCAGGAAACCTGTTAGGATTTTCTGACTACCCAAGGACAGGTCTCATTGGAGCAAGGCTTCCCTTATGGACTTGAATGTGGTAGCTGGAGCAGCCAGAAAGGCCCCATTAGATGAGACTCTTGCAGTCCATCAGCTGGATTGGGATTCTAGATTGATGGACTGCATGAGGCAGGGCACCTTCATAGGATCATAGGAAGTTACTAGGCTAATGGCCTTAGAGCCGTTACAAGCCTAGCCAAGTTCTTACCCTTATTTCTATGATCAGCACCTATTGCCTCTGTCCAAGAGGGACACAGGTAGAACCCCCATGGTGAATTTATGGTCACCAGTTCAATTGTCCAGATTACATTTGAAGAGGGCCAATGAGGTGCTCTGTTTGACATGAAGAGGAAGTCTGTTCCAAAGGTGTGGTAACCTCTGGGAGGCAAATATGTACCTCCAGCAGGTTTTATTAATGCAACATATGTAAAGGTCTTTAGAGCGGGTGACCCGTGTACCATTTGACTTTCGGATATGAAGCATTCTGAATAACTCAGGGTCAGAGATTGCCTTATATGCTAGGCAGAGATCAGCTGTGAGTAGTCTGTGTGAAACAGAATAAAGTGACAGTGATTTCAGATGATCCCCATAGGACAGATTGTAAAGATCTTGAATTTTCCTTGTTAGGAACCTTTGGTGGTTTCTGCAATTGGTGCTTAGAAAGGTACATATCAAAAGGGGTATTGTACTCAATTATTGGCCTGATGAGGGAAAAGTCCAGGGAGGTAACAACTTCTTTTTTTCAGAAGGTAGTGCCCTTATGAGATGAGGAGTATAAAATGCCCTTCTTACCACTGTGGAGAAATGGTGGTCCAAGGTAAGGTTGCTGTCAACCTGTGTGCCCAGGTCTCTCACCACTGAGTACGTAGTTAAGGTGTTGTTATTGATGTGGTAGTTAGCAAGAACATCGCTTTTATCAAAAGGAATGATAATACTTTTTTTGCATTGAGTTTAAGGCCATGACTTTGGCACCAATCATTTGTTTAAGACCCTCTTGTAGGATGTTGACATCATTTGGAGATTCTATGACCTCTCCCATTTTGCAGTCATCAGCAAATTGTCAGCCACACACCTTTAGTTTTTGCTTGTACTTCAGAGAAATCGATTACAAACAGCAGAGGTCCCAGGACTGATCCCTGTGGAAGACCACTGGTTACAGTTCTGCTGTTGGAGGTGGATTCCCCTATTTTGACTATATGAGTTCTGTCAGTGAGCCAGTTAGCTACCCATCTAATGATACAAGGGTTGATGCTTAGTTGGGTGAGTTTGTCAATGATGCCTGAGTGAAGGATAGTGTCAAATGCTTTAGCTAAGTCCAGGTAGGCTGTATGCACATATTTCCCCTCGTCCAGGGCCTTGGTGACTGTCTCGAATAAATCCACAGGGTTTAACACGCATTATCTCCCTTTGGCAAATCCAAACTGAGTAGGGTCAAGTGTTTGGAGATTGCCCATATCTTTGTTGATAAGGTCCATGATGATGCAGGTAAGAGTAGTCAGGCTAATAGGTCTGTAGTTCCTGGGATTAGTGGAAGCACCACCTTTGTGCAAGGGAACAACTGTGGCTGTTTTCCATTCAGTTGGTACGAAGCTGATGCTTAGACTATGATTGAAAAGGGTACGCAATGGTGGTGTTAATTCATGTTGGAGTTCATGTAGAATGCATCCTGGGATATTATCAGGTCCCATGGATGCTCTGTTTTTGGCCTTAGAGAGGGCATTTACATCTGCTCTTTAGAGATGCAAAGTCGGGGCAGGTGGTACAGATGTCATGGGGTACTTGTGGCGGGTATAAGGTAGTGAAGTTTTCACAGAACCTGTCGGCGAACAGGTTAGCAATGTCCACAGGCTCAGTATATGTGGTATCATTAACTACCAGTTCTGCACAAATCCGGGCCTTTCTTTTAGGTTACGGATGTAACTATAGAATGCCTTGTGGTTGTCCTTGGTTGAGGAAGCTAATTTGGACTCGTAGTTTGCTTTGGAGGACTTCACAAGATGTCTTATTTGCTTGTTTAAGCTGAAGAGGAGTGTTTCTAGTTTAGTAGGGCTTGCTCCCTCTTATAGACAGCAATTTCTTCCTTTTATTGTAAAGCCTTTTAATGGCAGTTGTCCACCAGGCAGGTTTGCTCTTCTTTGAGGAGCTTGCTTTGGTCCTGTCAGGTACGGCCAAGTTACTGCAGTTATACAGGCATTTTATAAAGCTTTGGTGTAGAGCTCGGCATAGCTGCCAGTCCCATCTGAGGGAAGAGGTGCATGTAGAGCTTGGCATAGCTGCCAGTCCCACCAGAGGGAAGAGGTGCAATGAAGCGGTTTATATCATCTGTAAGAGATTGATCTTCTGTGGAAAGGTTTGTTTAGTTTAGTGCTGCTGGGGTGCAGTTAGGTGTGACAGTCTGAATGAGACCAATTTGTGGTCAGATCTCGCCAGGGGAATGCTACAGTGTTCCCCCATATTGGTGAACATCAGATCCAGGATGTTGGCACCCCTTGTGGGGGTGTTAACCAGCTGGTCCAGGGCACTGGAGTTAACAAAGTCGAGGAAGCTTAAAGCAAATGAGTTTGAGCGAGTAATTTACCCCGTCAATGGATGGGTAGTTAGTCACCCAAACCCATGGTGTTTGGATGTATCTTGATAGACTCAAGTAGATCCAAATAGGCAGAATGGGTGTCTTGATTCATGGAGAGGGTCCTGTAGTTGGCAGTGACTTAAGTAAGTGTCTTACCAATATTTAATTGCACCTGAAGTGTCTCCAGTCTGGAGGTATATTTATCTTTAATGAATCTTGATACACCACCTCCTTTAGTTTTCACACCTTCAGTTTGAGGTCAGAACATGTGGAAGGAGGTGCAACCCGGTATGGCTGGGGTGCTCTCTACAGCCTTGAACCAGGTCTCGGTGATTGCACAAATGTTTGCACATTCCAAGGTGAGGACAGCTTCCAGTGAGTGCAGTTTCGTTGAGTCTCCTAGCGTTTAGCAGCATAACCTTGAGGTTGTTTTCAGATTGAGTTTTTACGTTGGGAATTTTGTTCTTGAGACACTGCCTAAAAAGGCACTGTGGTGGTGGCAAGAGCCTTAGCCAGTAGCTGTAATCCCAGGGCTGACAGATGAAGACCATCTCTGGCAAAGCATCGCGGTCCGTCGATCCTGTTGTCCCAGGCTGACAGATAGTGGATCCCCTTAGAATAACACCAAAAGCTAAGCCAGTTATTGAAGTTAATCATTTTCTGTTTGTAATGAGGATTCATCCTAGGTGAAGGTAAAATGCTGCTTTAGGCTATGGACTTACCTGCTTTAGACATATAGTCCAAGAGCTCAGTTGTGTCTCTCTTCATATAGTCCGGAGAGTTACATCTCAAGTCATTCACACCATCATACAAAACTCCCAAAAACTAGACAAAGCTTTGCTGAGCTCAGAAATAAAGCAAAAAAAAAACAGGTCAGGTTTGGACAAGATAAACCACTATATTTCCCTACAAAGGAAAAATAACAGCAACCCACAGAAATTATATGCTGCAGTGGACAACATCCTCCAGCCTGGAAAAGTCACCATGACACCCCCTGATATCAAAGGTATTGATTCACATATAGCCTCTAGTTTCAATAACTACTTTACCTTTTCAATACTGAACCTGGTAAGTGCAATATCACCCACAACCCAACCTCAACCCTTAAACTACCAGACTAACTCCACCCCCTTCACACTCACCCCAGTACCAACATTTACCATTCAAAATCTCTTAGCTAAACTCAAACCTACCACCCTAGCTGCCGACAGTCTTCCAGCTAAATATCTACAAACTACATCCAAGGCCATCGCCTACCCCGTCTCCCTACTTATTAACAGATCTATTGCCCTGCATACTATTCCTTCATTATGGAAAACCTCATATATCATCCCCCTCCACATGGGAGGTCCATCTACTGACCTCTCAACTACTGTCCCATTGCTGTCCTATCACCTCTCTCAAAAATTCTAGAAAAATGCATCCACCACCAACTCCTTACCCACCTGCTAACCAACAACCTTCTAACTAAAACTCAACATGGATTCAGACCTTCCCATAGCACCAACACTGCACTAATTCACTTTTCCAGTACCATAAACTTGCACAGGAACCAATGAAAGCTGGTCTCTGCCACCTTCTTAGACCTATCCAAGGCATTTGATACAGTTTCCCATAACAAACTCATCACCTGTTTAGCAGAACTCAACCTTGATGACCCCACTCTATAATGGTTTAACAGTTAACTAAACAACCGGCCACAATCTGTCATATGGGGCAACTCTCTATCCCTCCCACTCCCTGTCACATGTGGTGTCCCACAAGGTTCAGTCCTTGGCCCCCTTCTCTTCAACATATTTACAAATAATCTCCACCTAGCTACCACTAAAGCCAACATTGTCCAGTATGTGGATGACACTACCCTAACCTGCTCAGCAACAAACATCCAGTTACTTCAAAGTAAAGGCCAAGAATCCTTCACTGAGGTAGAGAACTAGCTAAACAACTACCAACTAATACTAAAACCCCAAAAACACAGCTAATACTATTTAACCCAACCAAACACTGCAACGCCACCTTTACCATCATGTCTACCAATGGCACCCTCATCACTCCATTAACTGAGGCTAATCTCTTAGGCATCACTATTGATCATCAACTTAAATACAACAAGCACATATCCCAAACTATCTCTAAAGTCCAAAAAAAACTAGGTTGCCTATATTGTTGCAAACTATTCCTAAACCCTGAGACTAGAACAATAGCCAGAACTCATCTCTTATCAGCACTACTTTACGCCTCTCCAGTTCTCAGCAATATTAACAAATCCAACCTGAACAAACTCTCTACATGCTACAGTAAAATAGCTAGGTTCGCTACCAATAATAGATCACATTCACACCATTGCCTATCCCTAACTAGACTGCACTGGTTAGAATTTCCAAACCTCCTACATTACCACCAACTGATCATAGCCCATCAAATTCTCTTCCATCCGGGGAAGTGCCCTGTCCTTGCCGACATGCTAAACTTTCACAACCCTAAAAGGGAGCTACGTTCATGTATCAAAAACCTGATTGAAATTAATCCATGCAATAACAGTTCTGGAGAGGCCTTCTCCTATGATGTTGCCAAAGCATGAAACACCCTCCCACCTGAACTCAGGCTACAAAGTCACACAGACACTTTCAAAGGCCTTCTTAAATTACACCTCAATACTAACCCTCTCTGCAACTGCAAAGACCCCCCTTGAAGACCCACTTTTTCATATGTAAGTGATCCATTGAAGCCTTTAATGCATACTATGCTCTCACCCGAAATGTACTTTTTTGTATATATTGTAAATAATAATGGTACTACTCTTGAGTATCTTATTGTTCTACATAATTGCTTTTTGTACTTCATTGTTTCTCTTATCTTGTATGCCAGTTTTATTGTTATCTAAAGCATGTATGTACACTGTTATTTCTTTGGAGCCTTTCTCCCCAGGACTCCACTGAAAAAGGACACATGATGTCCAGTTGGACTTATCCTGGTAAAATAAATGTTAAATAAATAAATAAATAAATAAATAAATAAACAAACCATGGACTGACAGAGTCATAACGTTACCAGTTGTTGAGAGACTTGAGTGCATGTGTGATATGGCATATCCCGGCACCTGACAGACAGCTGACCGTGACCTTTTCCTTATCCATTCTGGTGGGAGGGACATCAGTATGTTTCATGATGGAATCACCTATGACTAATATGTTGGATTTTGTGTTTTGTTTTAAGGGTTTGACCAGTGAGACACTGGTGCTTGAGCTATTATGTGTAATGTGTTCTGCAGGGGAAGTATTATGTGTAGCGTGATTGTGTTTGTGAGGTCTCTGGTGTTTAGGTATGTTTCTGGTAAGGACCTCTGCATATGTAGGTATTTGTGATGTGGGTTTGGGTGGAGTAGTAGCTGAGGTGTGCATGCTGACAACCCGCTCATTCTCATCTATACTGTCTGATGAGTGAGAGACCATGGATTCAATTTTTTTAATATAGTTAAATCTCTCACATGTTGTGTTTGTGTGTACTAGGAGTAGAGGGTTGACAGTGAGCATGAGACAGTTGCTACACTGCCTCAGGATGGACTAGGAGTAGAGGGTTGTCAGTGAGCATGAGACAGTTGCTACACTGCCTCAGGATGGACTAGGAGTAGAGGGTTGTCAGTGAGCATGAGACAGTTGCTACACTGCCTCAGGCTCGACTAGGAGTAGAGGGTTGTCAGTGAGCATGAGACAGTTGCTATACTACCTCAGGATGCCCTTGTCGACCAAGCTGGCTGGAGAAACTGTGGAAAATTGTCCGTCAATAGTGTTAGGTAAATTTATATGATCAGGAAATGAGGTATCACTTAGGAGTGGGTAGTGGGTGGCATGGTGTGTTGGTACCTCTGAGGCTAAGCTTAGTGTTCCACCTGACAGTTGAGCAGGGATGCAAGAAATCTCTAGAGGACCGCAAGCAAAGAGCTAAGGGAAAATTTAACAAACAAAACTTTTGTGTCTGTAACCACCACTACGCAGCAATGCATGATGAAGGCTACATGCAAACAAGTGCAAATGCGGGGCTTAAGTAAAACAAGAAAATACCATTTTTAACTCAAACTAGCCAATAAGAACACTCTCTCTGAGCTCTAGTCCCATCACCTTCGATTAGCTGGGACCCAGACAGCACTCTCCCCACACAAGGATGCAGAAAGGGCCTTCACCAACAAAGGTGGCTTGAAGTTGATGCTCAGACAGTACAAAACAGACCCAGGAGTAGCAAACTTGGAACTGGACAGTGCTACAGCTGAACTAGTACAGTGTACAGTAAAATGTGACAAAAAATAGTTGAGACAATTCAAACAGACAGTGGAATGCAAATACAAATTAAAAGTGCAGTATTAGAGCTGAAACAGGCATTTATAGTAAGTTGGGAGCAACGGATGCCTCAGATATTTCAGTGAAGAGCTGGTTTAGTGCTCAAGTGATACCAGTCTAGATTCAGCGAGTCGAATCTAGCCTCTGCTATAAAATGCAAAAGTACTAGAAATTAAAAATGCATAAATCACAGTCACAACAGTAGAAAACAGTTTAAGTAATACAGCAATTCACCAGCAATTCCCAGCAGGGTGTAGGTCTCCCACCACAGGTGCCTAGACCACAGACCTTTCTTATATAAAACAACTGGTTTTGGAGCCCAAGTGCTTAAGCCAGAACTAAGACACTTCAGAATAACAGACACAATAGGCCTGCAACCAGCAATTTCCAGCCAGAAGGGTGTAGACTACCCTGTCCTGGCACAAGAGTATAGACCACAAATCCTCCTAATGTAAAGTAAGTGGTTTGGAACCCAAGTGCTGAAGCCATAATAAATACACTTGGCATAACAGGCATAATAAGCTTTCACCAGAAATTCCCACCTTAGAAGGGTGTAGGCCACACTCTCCTGCCACAAGTTTCCAGACCACAACCCTCTCAACGTAAAGTTACTGGTTTGGAGCCCAGGTTATTAAACCAGAACTATGACACTTTCAGACACTTTCTTGTGAGATACATTTGATGTACATGGTCACAGCTACCTGATGCACATGACCTGTTGTCAGTAAGTATAGACACTGGAATCTGTAAAACGGTTGCCAACCAGTGATGACTGTTGTCAGGTAGTCACGGGTATTGATAGTGGTTAATATTACATTTCCTTGCATAAGGGTCCTCCATAATGTGTCACATGGAGCTTCCAGAGCTACCAGGACAGGTATCACTATGACAGATCATGCCTTTCTCAGACTTTGTGGGCTTGTTTAGAACTTCAAAAAAACAAGTAATCTCGTAATCTCTGTGGTATCCCCGCAGCCTCAAACAACCCACTAAACAAGTGAAGAAACTTCTCTGTGTGGAAGATTTTCAATCCATATATTTCTAGTTAATCACTGTATATTAATCAGATCAGACAATGGTAGTAGAAGTAGCTCGTCTTGAGTCAATGTGTACCAATAACACTTTGTTTTACAGCACAATAAACTACTCCCTTGCCTGATAAAAAGTATATATATATTTAGAAAGCTTCTGAGGAAACTATTACTTTGTTATTTTTGGTTTTACTTGGATCGCTTGTCTGTGTACTTAATAAGGGATGTATGACTGGAAACAGACTGCCTACCCTGCTTGGATTACTTCTGAGTACTTATTAATTCTGTACAATATTTTAATTTTATATTTTTTATTATTTTTTTTTACTTTAGATGAGTTTAAGTTTGCTACCTCTACTATCATTGTCTGATCTGATTAATATACAGTGATTAACTAGATATATATGGATTGAAAATCTTCCACATACAGAAGCTTCTTACACTGTTTTGCCTTGTTTAGAACTTCAGGACATCTTTCACCAATGCCCTGTTTGATGGGTCAGCTCCATTTAGGCTCATGGTGAAAGAAAGTTTGTTTACGAGTGAGCAAGAGGGAAAACATGATAGCTGTTGATGCCATGTTGTCTGCCCTTCATAGGTCTTCCATTGGGAACGAGAAGGGTGCTAATAATTTGTGGTACTTTAAGGCTCAGCAGCAAGATTTGTGGTCTGGTAGAGATCTGTGTAGCCTTGTGGGCTTATTTAATAAATGCTGTCCTTGAGCCAAAGGACTTCACTAATCAGGGTTTCCAAGGCACTTCTCATGGAAAACAACATCAACAGAATCCCTGAAAGTTTGTCCAGTTGTTCATTCTGGAAGCAGATGGCGGCACCTGTCCTACCTGCTAGTGTGGCTGGCTGTCTGTCATGCAGGACAGGCGAGTAAGGGGTATAATATCTAGAAGCTATACAGTACCATTTTTAGAGAAACTGTCCTCCCATCCATTTCCAGCTATGCTATCCTAAAAAAGGAGATGGCCCTATCTGAGGTCAGAGGTCATTGACATTCTTTAAATGAGAGCCATATGGGAGATCCCACCAGAAGTGGCCTGGCATGTATTTCAGGTTTGTTATTAGTTTAAACTTTAGGCCAGTTTTGTATCTTAGCAGCATAAACCAGTCTGTGAAGAAAATGAAGTTGTATATGGACATGGTGCAAGTTGTTCTGCCCGGCCTGAGAAAAGGGATTGTATTCTTTAGATCTCCACGATGTTTACCTACACAAAAAAATTGACTAAAGCATCCAGGAAGCCTCTGCACTTCCACATAGGAAAAAGCCATTACCAATTCAGACCCTGCTTTTCTGTCTCACCACAGCCCTCCGGGGTGTTAATAAAGTACATGACAATGGTTACAGCTTCCATGATATTAAATAGAACCGGGGTACTCCCATATTTGGAAAACTGGCTGTTGGTCTCTGTCTCAGAAGTCATCAGCAAAGGCAGAATGCTAATTTCTCCTGTCTTTGGGGGATATCAGAGAACAGCCGAATTACAGTTGGAGCCGTTGCAAAAGTTAATTTTCATAAGCTGCCAGCTGGATACCCCTTGACAGCTTACTAAAATTTGCCAGGACAAGCATTCTTCCTTGAAAGCTTCAGTTAGGCTTTTATTCCATCACCCAGCACCTCTTGCACTCCTTGTTCTCCATATGCTGGTACTTAGAATAGCTACAATCCTCCTCATTCCATTAGCAGAATATTACATGAGAGTATTTCAGTGGAGCCTCAGAGTTCACTGGTCTCAGTTGGGAAGAAGCCATGGATCAGAGAATCAAGCTGTCTGGATTGTGCTGTGCGCATCTACAACTTGACTTGTAGGTGTCAGTGTTTCTACCCTCAGTCATGGGCATCACATATGCATTTACTATGGGTTGGGGGCAGTGTTAAGGCAGACTGTCAAGGCTCAGTAGGAGGCCAACTTGGCCATCAGTACACTGGAGGTAAGGGTAGTTGTCTTAGTACTGTAGGCCTTTCAAGACTGCCTGTACCTCATTGTGATGGTAATGCACATGTGTAATGTGGCAGTAGAGTTGGTATATCAGAAACATGGAGGAAGCAGTACTTAGCCTCTCTGTTGGGAAGCCACTACAGTTTGAGAAAGGGTGACGCTCTCAGTGCTTTCTGTTTGTAATACACATCCCTAGTTGGAAGAGCTACCTAGCAGACAAGCTCAGCAGCATCCTAATGCTAAAGCGGTCCTCATGGGTACCATGCATGACTTTCTGCAGCTGGGCAGTCCTTGCTGTGACCTCTTCACATACCTGTCCAACACCACCTGCAGCAGTTATCCCTTCATCCCTCCACAGGAATAGACACCAAGGAACACTGTAGTCCATCTGTAGTTAGGGTTTCTTTCCTTTTTTTTTCAACCACTCCACCTCATGCAGCTTTTCCAAAAAGCCAAGATACGTAGAGCCACAGTGATCTATATAGTCCCTTTTTGGTCTTAAAGTGGGGCTCCCATTGCTCTAGCCCCATATCAAAACTTTTTTTTCATGCTTCTAGATCACCTTCTTGATTTCCTATTCCAACAAGTTGGCAAGCATCACAGCCATCTGATTTTTCAAGTTAACTGCATGGTTCCTCTAATTTCACTGATAAGCAAGGGACCCTGTCGTACTTTTCTAGGGTATTGCGGATACTGACTTATCAGAAACCATCCGTAAGAGAAGTTTACAAGGATAAATGGGGGAAGTTTTCCCTTTGACTACACAGCGTGGATTTGAACCTTTCACTGTCCTGATTTCCTTGTTTTTACTTTTGTAGGCTAACCTTTTTGAAGCAGCTCTAATGTCCCTACTTAAAAGGTACACTGGGTAGATCTTTCCAACTTATACCAATACCTTATTTCTTTCAGTGTGGCAATACAGTCTACAAAGCTTTTTTTTTTTTTGAGGTACCTTTCTCCATAGACTTCTGTCAAGTAACTTATTCCTCCATGGGCTCTGTTTCATTCTCCTGAAACTTTTGAACCATCCTATACAGTTTGCATAAAATCCATTGTTTGGAGAAAACAGTTTCTTGTACCATGTCCTTTTGCTGGTTGAGATTCTGAAGTGCAGTAGCTGTCATGTTGACTTCCTTATTGTTATTCCATAAGGATAAAGATTCACTACTTGCAAATCCATCTTTTAAGCCAAAGGTAGCTTCGGAGATGAACATTAACCATTCTGTCACTTTACTCCCACCAATACACGTTCAGTAATAAAACAGAGGAGAATATATTTTGCAGTGTTTGGAGATGCACAGACAGTAGAGAGAGTATTTTGAAAGGATGTGTGTGACCACTTGATTCCTTTGTGGCTCAGTTTAAGTGGTGTAGAGCCAAAGTTGCTCTGTCTGTTTGCATTCTGGATTTTCTTCTGCTGTACTACATCAGCAGTCTTTCATGCAAAGCTAAAGCTCACCCTACCAGATCAGTAGCCACTGTGTCTGCTTTCTTAAAGCTTTCATCGATAGATGTATTTTGTGCTGTAACATTGCCTTCACTGCATACATTTTTAATGCACTATAACCAGGGTCTGGTCTCCAGACTCGGGTCTTCCTTTGGGGCCACCACATTAAATGGTATTTTGTAGTGATGCTACCCAATATGTTAAGCTGGGACAGTGATCTTCAGTATGGAAGTGTGTAGAACAGTTAATGTATGATGCAAAAGTTTAATGTTACCGTAACATTACATCTTTATTATTCATATCTGTATACTTAGACAAACCCGTCCTCCTTCCCCTCCCAAATGTATCACTTTTCTGTTTTCGTGACATGCCTAGTGGCCTTCTCCTGAGGACTTGGTAGGTTATGTTCTTCCCTAGTTTTGTATGGGTGATTTAGATGTTCCTTTCTGGTCTGTTACCTATGCCAAACCTCATCTGGCGAAGGAGGCATGAAGGATTGTTGGAGGTTCAGGAGAAACATGAGCTCTCACAGATATGTTGCTGGTTTGTGCCACCTTCAGTAATCAGTTCAGTGTACACATGTACTGAATGAAGATGTAAACTTATAACAAATTTATAACTTTTGTATATATTTACGACTGTGAAACTACAGCAGCACAATGATGAAGTGGCTACTGCTGTTGTCTCACACCACTGGGCTCTCCAGTTCACTTGTGTTCTGGAGTGCATTCTATGCAAAGTCTGCATGTACTCCGAGTCCCCTTGGGTGTTTTCTATTTTCCTGAACGTACTCGGAGTCCCCTTGGGTGTTTCCATTTTCCTCCCACATGGTAAAAGATGTAGGTGAAGTAACAATGCACTTACTTGTCTACAAATGTGCATACATGTGAGCGTTATTGCCATGCAATGGACTGCCTGCTCATTCAGGATGAGCTTAAGTGCCTTTCATCCACTGAATGCTATAGTAGGCTTTGCCTACTCTGTGACCCTACATTGAACTAAGCAGGTATTTGTAGAGTGAATAATCACATGAATGAATTGTGCGCATACATGCTGCTACAAATGTGTTTTTTTTTCTTAAGGACATAGAGTTTGATCTGTGTTTTGCCCTGCTTTCTCTAATGCAGTCATTTTCTTGTTACATTATACATGTAAGCGGTTTTATTCCTTTATGTGTGAAGTTTTATGTATTGCACATTCTGCACAGTTTCAGCTGCTGTTTTATTTAGCAAAGTAAATTGGATTTAAGGCTTTGGGCAGTTATTAGGCTATTCAGAGTAAACGTGTCGACGAAGGTTGATGTTTTATGTGTAGGAGTGTATATAGTCTTTGCATGAATAGGGCTGTTAATAATGGAATGTTTTGCTTTGTAAAAGTGAAATGCTGTCACTTCATAGCACGTTTTCTCTGTATAGTGGATCATTATTTGCTACGCTTTGCAGCAGAAACAGGCAGTGTGTTTCTAATTTTTTTGTGGTGTATTATTTATGTAGGAGTAAAGAAGCATGGGGGGTGTTGCTGAGAATTGGTGGTGTGTAGGTTTAGGTACGAGTATACCAAATGGTGTACTTTTAGAATGGTTGCTTGCCTTTTGGATATTTTTAACGAGAAGAGACTAAAACTTTTTTTTTGGCTTAATTTAGCAGTCTTCATCAGAGAGTGACTGAGCTTACATTTTACTTGGCTAGAAGTATCTACAACAGTATCTGGTATTTGTTATGCAGCTTTAACTTAAAGGATTGTTAGTATGATGGCTTTTGCATTTGGAGTTGCCAGCTGTGCTACCCTCATTTCTCCCACCTCTTTGTAATTTCAGGCAGCAGACATTTTTTAAATGGCTAGCAGTTTGTTTCTTAAACCAACTTATCCTGTATATTATTGATATACTGCTTGCTGGGTGTGATCCTCACACTAGAAGTGAAAATAAGGACTGTGAGTTTAACTTTCATAGAGTGTGCATGCAGGGAAGCTAACTACAGCATCAAGGTTTTATTTACAAAAAAAAGAGTTGGAGGGTACGTTCAAGTAAAGGTGCAAGAATGGATAATTAAATAGCAAGCCAGAATGGGCTGTTTCTCAGTTGGGAATATTGAGACTGGAAGATGAGCCTAGTGTTGTTTAGTCAAGAAACTGTCAGCCAGATAGTATTGCTAGTCAGAATAAATTGGTTTAAATGGTATTTTCACAGGGGCAGCCCACCTGCACACACACACACCTTTCATACCAAGTGTGTGGTCCTACTGAAAAGTTTCATAGTTGGCGGTCTTATCTTCTGAATGTTATGACTGACTTGGCCCTCTGGTTGTCAGATGTATGACTCCCTGCAATTTTCCCTTTGTAGGTTGGGAAAAGTTGTATTTTAAAGTAACATGCTGTAGTGAATCTTGTACAACACATTCAAGATGTGACAGTCCCATTGGTGATGGTGTTCCTAGGTTTATAGGATGATACTAGGCTATTGGGCCGGAGGCCCTTATAAGCCTATCCAAGAATTTTGCCCATGTTCCCTCAAAGTCAGCACCTATTTCCCCTGTCCAGCAGGGACACAAGTGGGATCCCAGAGGTATATTTTCTGTTTCCCAACCAGTCGTCCAGGATGATCTTTGTGTTTCACTGTTGCAGTCATCACATTTGGGTTTTCTGCTTGCAGTAGCCCTCAGTCGGCTTGATTATCAAAGTCTTGGGTTGGTTGATGAAGCATGCATCCGATGTCATTACACCAGTCTTTCTTGCCGTGCGGTGCCCAAAGCAGAAGCAGTTCGCAAGTGCTGGTTGGCCGATTCCTGAAATTTTCGTTTTCGAGTTTCAGAACCGAAGTCTTCAACTAAAGCTAAGTACCCTGTTGGGGAAACCTTTTCTTGCTGTAAACCGATGTCAGTAAAAGTCAGTAATTGTATTTCTTGTGGAAAGCAAATACCTCATAAAGATTTACATTTGTACTGTATTCCTTGCCTAGGCCTTGACCACGACGTACCTCGCTGTCGATTTTGTGCCTTATTTAAACCACAAACTATTCGTCGTTGGTACATTTTCGCTTCTAAATATTTTGGTACTCTGTTCAGTTATCCAGATATGTCTTTGGTAAGCCACCCGACTACCGACATTCCGAAAAAACGCAAAGATAAAGACAGAGACAGGCCGCCTAGGTCCAAAGCTGCCGACGACGCTTCTCCTATGATAGTTGCCAGTTCGCCGGTACTCAGTGAGGTGCATTCGCAGCCCCTGATACCTGCTGCTTCAGATTCGCAGGCCTCTACTGAGACCCATTCGGAGTCCGGTATGCCACGAGATGCTTCAACTGTGGAACCTGCGGATGTTTCTACCTTGGATGGGTCCGGAGCCACTGTGCAGGCACCAGGTTTTGAGGGTGTATTTAGGCCTACTGACTTGCATATTAAACTGATGCCATCTTCTTCTTCTAGGCCTAAAACTCGAACCATGCCTAGGAAACCGACGCCCAGACTGCATGGTCAGGCCTGTATGCCTAAAAAACAAATGATAAGACTGGCTGAAGACCTTGTTACTTAATCAGGGGAAGCCAACCTTCCCCCTCTAAGAGACCTAGGATTGAATTTGCTTCTGATACTTCTGACCAGGACTTTGAAATTTCTGTCTCCTCTGATGACCAGGATTTACCCTTATCTACCTATGAGGATTCTAATGCAGAGGACTCTATTCCCTCTGCTTCACCCCCAGAGGATTTTTCTTTTGGCGAAAACTTGCATACTCTTAAGGAACATTTTCACTGGGAAAGCCAGGATTACTCTGATTCTAAAAAGAGGCTTAGAGATTTCTTACTCCTGTCCCAACACAGGCCTTAAGCTATCCCTCCTGTGCTGGACATTATTGACGATGCCTTTTCGGAATCTAGCTTGGCCTCTGACTCTTTACCTCCTGTTCACAGAAAACCTGATAGATATTACAGGGATGTTCATCGTGTTTCACTGTTGCAGTCATTACACTTGGGTTATCCTGCTGGCAGGCTACCTGCAGTCGGCCTGAATTCCAAAGTCTTGGTCCGGCGTCGGTTGCTGTCGCCTCTTCCCTGACATCAGTGCACCAGGGGTATAAAAGATGCAGCCAACGCCATTTTCTTCAGTCTTTCTTACCGCACGGTGCCCGAAGCAAAAGCAGTTCGCAAGTGCCGGTCGGCCGACTACTTAGATTTTCAAAATCGAATTTCAGATCCGAAGTCTTCATTAAAGCTAAGTACCCCATTGGGGAAACTTTTTTCTTGCTCCAGACCGATGTCAGAAAAAGTTAACTGCATTTCTTGTGGGAAGCAAATACCTCATAAGGATTTTCATTCTTACTGTATTCCTTGCCTAGGCCCTGACCACGACGTTGCTAACTGTCGGTTTTGTGCTAGATTTAACCAATGCACTATTGAGCGTCGGTACGATTTTGCCTTTCATCACTTTGGCTGAAGATTTAATTATATAATGCCATCGGAACAGCCGACAACCGGAGTTTATAAAAAGAGCAAGGAAAAGGACAGGCATCCGAGGTCCAAAACCGACGACGAGGCTTCTGCTAGGCCAGTCGCTGGTTATCAGTGAGGCGCTTTCGCAGCCCCTGACGCCCGCTACCTCAGAGCCACAGGCTGCTACCGACTCCCACATGGAGCCAACTAGGCCTCTGGATACTCAAGGTATTGGACATTCGGAAACTATTCCCTCAGATGGGGTCCCGAGCCGCTGAGCAGGCATCGGCTTCTGAGGGTGTTTTCAGACCTACACAGTTATATGTAAAGCCAACCTCAGCTTCAAAGGCAAAGACTAAAGCAGCTCTAAAGACAAATAAACAAGTACAGCATTCTCCTGGATAGACTTACATGCCTAAAAACAGATGCTTAAAATGGCTGAAGACCTAATTACTTTGATCAGGGTTTCCCATCCCCCTCCTGATAAGAGGCCTAGGCAGGAGACAGAATATGAATCTTCAGATCAGGTTTCCATTTCCTCTGACTCCTCTTCTGAACAGGGATACACTCTTCCTCCCTATGAGGATTCTGAAGCTGAAGAATCTATTCCTTCAGCCTCTCCTCCTGAGGATTATTCTTTTGGGGAAACCCTGCATACCATGAAGGGAGCATTTTCACTGGGAGAGCCAAGATTACTCAGAATCTAAGAAAAGGCTCAGAGACTTTATTTTACTACATCAGCACAGACCCCTTGCTATTCCATCTGTTTTAGACATTGTAGATGATGTATTTTCAGAGTCCGGCCTGTCTCCTGACTCTTTACCCCCTGCACCTGTTAAGCCAAACAGATACTACAGGGTTCCAGATTCTCATAAATTTCTATATAAAAACCCTATTGCTGACCCAGAAACTATATCTCAGGGTCCCAAAGATGTCAGGGCTTCCACTGCAAAAAACCATGTACCCTCCGATAAGGACTCAAGGGCACTAGACAGATGGGGGAAAAAAGTTTACACTTCTGCTACCTTGGCTGTAAGGGCTTTAAATTGTCAGTTTCATATGATTAAATATTAGCAATACTTAATGTCACTGCTAAAAACAGAAAATGCTGACAAATTCTATATGTCCTAAAAACAAGGAAATGCAGGATTTATTGCATGCAGCTGAACAAGTGGGAATGCATACTTTGCAATGTGGTTTTGATTCACTGGAGGCCTCTTGCAGGGCTGCTTTTACGGGTTCTGTCATTAGAAGGCATGCTTGGTTAAAGGAACAGAATCTGCCTGATCATGTTAAAGCAAAATTATTGGATGCTCCATTACAGCATGATACTTTGTTTGGTGTTAAGGCAGAAGAGGTGTTGAAGAAAATGGAGGATAAAGCGAAATCTATGCAGACAGTTAAGGATTTCTTACAGGTACAGCCACCCAGATTTAGCAGGAACTGGCCTTCTAAGAATTGGTCCTTTCCAGTGTCAGACAGGCCACAAAGAGGCAGATACAGATGCCCTAGAGGCAGATCCCAGCCCCAAGGCTCATACAGGCCTAAACAATGGGGTACTTCTACCTCCAAAAGCGGAGAAGACAAATCACAGCCATACAGGAAACAGTCCCAATGACTTTCCTCTGCCAATACCAAGCACTTATCTTTTGGCAGCCCCCTTAGGGGGAAAACTAGCACTTTTTTCACAAAATTGGCACATGATCACCCAGGACAAATGGGTCTTGAATATAGTGTCTCAGGGCTACAGGTTCCACTTTCACACCCTGCCAAAGGCAAACGGTATGCCAGATCTGCCTCACAGTCAATGGGCAGTGACACAAAAGTAAGTTTCATCCCTCATGGACATGAGGGCCATTCAGTGAGTACCACAGCGCAAGAGCAGGGACAAGGATTTTACTCAAGACTTTTCTTGGTACCCAGAAAGGACAAAGCCTGGAGACCAATTCTGGACCTGTCTGTTCTAAACACTTTTCTGGACGTTCCAAAATTCAAAATATTGACTCTGCAGCAGCTTCTACCCATGCTGGGCAAGAAGGCTTGGCTTGTAACTTTGGACCTAAAAGAGGCATACCTGCATGTCCCAATCAGACAATCTTGCAGAAGATACCTCAGATTCATAGCTGGCTCAATGCACTACCAATTCTCTGCACTGCCCTTTGGCTTATCTACTGCGCCCAGGGTCTTCACAAAATGCTTGGCACCAGTAATTGCTTTTGCAGCAAAAGGTAATGTTATATGGGCCTAATTTACCTAGTAAATACTAAGTAGGGGCAAAAATAATACAAAACTAGCCTCTCAAGGATGTAAAAGAATTACTACTGCCATGGGTATAAAGTAAAACGCAGATAAATGATCTCATTTCTGATAACAATAAATGCCTGCATGCACAAAGCAATTTTGGGCCAAAAAAAAGTTATCAAACAAAAGGCATTCTAGGCATCCTGAATCATGGCATCAACCATTCTGTTAATTCCATGCCAATTATTCTGAAAAGAGTATTCTGAAACACATCTGAAAAGTTTTTGTTACAACATTACAACGGGGAAATCACAATGTTAGTTATCTTCCCTGTTTTGGACTCAACATTGCCACAGCCTGGAAACATTACACACCAAGGGACAGCAACTCAGACACTAATTTCAGATGCATCCAACAGACAACAGAACAGATGCGTCACTTTATGGGGAGCCCACAGGAATGGAAAAAAACAGCAGATCACATGGCTTAGCCCATGATCAATGCAATCAAATGTGAATGATGCTAGCTGCCCAAGAATCCCTGACTTTAAGGATCTCTACTTCTTCTACAGGACAACTGCTGATAAGGGGGATGGTAATTGTACACAGCTGCACAAGTGGGGCACTAGCAGATGGTGCATAAATGAAGACCTTTGCAGACTCATACCTGCCCCCCGCGCAGGCAGTACACCGAACACCAGCACCTGCAAGCACAGCAGGATACTCAACTACCTGGAAGGACAAACATCACGAGAGCTGGCCATGGATCCTCAATGAGTAGATCTGATAGCCCCAGCATGATAACAAATGATATATGGGATGCCCAGATGCAGATCTATTTGCCTCCCAACTCTCAACAAGCTGCAGACCCAGACAAGGACTTATCACAAGCAAGCATGGAAAGTGGATGCTCTATCTAGCTAAAAACCCTTACAGTATATGCCTTTCCCCATCTGCCTTCTCCTCTCCTCCCCTCTCTCTCAAAAGACAAGAGAGAAGACAAAAAAATATTGATGATTGCCCACTGGCTGCCAGCCAGCACTGGTACCCAATCCTAAAGAGCTTGTCTCAAGGCCCAGCCTGGACATTACCTCAAATTCCTCATTTACTGACCCAACAAAACAATCAGATCCTGCACAGCCAACTCAGAACCCTAAATCTGGCTGCATGGCGGATAATGTAACCATTCAGAACACACCTCTCTCTAAAGCAGTTATGGATGTTATTTTGGAGGCCAGGAGGCCCAGCACCAGAAAATCTTATGCAGAAAAATGGAAGAGATTCTGTGCTTGGAACCAGGCAGATGGAATTGACATGCTTGTACCAAATATTCTTCAGATTTTACAATACATTACTGAGATGCTGGACAAAGGCCTATCCTTCTCATCAATTAAGATCCATGCCTCTGCCATTTCAGCTAATTACAATACGGGCCCACCTATTTTTTCACATCCACTGCTAAGGCAGTACCTCAGAGAGGCCAAAAACATAAGACCTCCAAGGAGAGCGCCAATACCTAAATGGGACCTCAATTTTGTCTTGGAAAAGCTCACACTGCCTCCTTTTGAGCAAGCCAATACAGCTGAGATAAAATTCTTATCATGGAAAACAGCTCTGCTCCTAGCAGTAAC
This sequence comes from Protopterus annectens, assembly GCF_019279795.1. Taxonomy (NCBI): domain Eukaryota; kingdom Metazoa; phylum Chordata; order Ceratodontiformes; family Protopteridae; genus Protopterus; species Protopterus annectens. Next base: position 891,901,426 of record NC_056733.1, read on the forward strand.
TTCAGCAAAAAGAGTCTCAGAGTTACAGGCACTAATGGCTGTGGAACCTTTTATAATTTTCCATCCGGACAGGGTTTCTCTGAGGATAAACCCAACATTTATGCCTAAGGTAGTGTCCAGTGTGGCTCTTAACCAAACCATTCATTTGCCTTCCTTTTATCCAAACCCACAGAATAAGGGGGAGAGACTTCTGCATTCTTTGGACATACACAGACAGCTATGCTTCTACTTGGACAAAACTAAAGCTTTCAGAAAGACTGAGCAACTCTTAGTAGCATATGCTGCAGGATCTCAAGGAAAAGCTATCTCAAAGCAGACTATTTCAAAATGGATAGGCCACTGCATTCGTTACTGCTATTCACAACATGGCAAATCAGTGCCTAAGGACATTAGGCCACATTCAACTAGAGCAGCAGCCACTTCAGCAGCCTTCCTCAGGGGAGTACCAACCAAGGACATTTTGGAGGCTGCAACTTGGACTTCAGTGCACACTTTTACAAAGCACTACCACTTACCTCTTTACTCTAAATCCAGAGCAGACTTTGCTACTGCAGTTCTGCAGGGCCTCATAGCCACTCCTAATTCTGTTTAGGTCCAGCCACCCAACCTCAGCTTTGGGATTCAACCCAAATGTAATGACTGCAACAGTGAAACACGATGAACATAGTACAGTTGTGTACCTACCATAAAAGTAGATGTTCGAGTGTACTCACTGTTGCGTCCAGGTTACCCTTCCCACCATCCCCCTTTCATTGCTGGGACTTATCTGTACTTCTCTATTCTATATAACCTATGTGGTGTATTTGCTTGTAGATGAAGGTAATGTTTATGTTAGTGCATGCATTTTTATTGGCAGAATTTTTAGCCTAACCTTTTGGGGGCACCTGACATCTGGAGCAAGAAAAACTGAAGAAAATGGTGTCTGCTGCATCTTTTATACCCCTGGCGCACTGACGTCAGGGAAGAGGCGACAGCAACCGACGTCGGACCAAGACTTTGGAATTCAGGCTGACTGTGGGTAGCCTGCCAGCAGGATAACCCAAGTGTAATGACTGCAACAGTGAATACACTCAAACATCTACATTTATGGTAGGTACACAACTGTACTTTCCTTATTCTTATAAGTTCCTTTATACAAATCCTACTGCGGACCCTGAGACCATTTCACAGGGACCCAAGGGCATTAAGGCTACTACTGCCAAAAATCTTACCCCCTCTGATAGACATTCCAGGGCCCTGGATAGATGAGTTAAGAAGGTATACACCTCTGCAACCTTGGTCATCAGGGCATTAAATTGCCAGTTTTATATGCTTAAGTATCAGCAACATATTATTGGGTTGCTTAAACAGAAAATTATGTTGATTCCCGATTGTGCTAAAAATAAGGATTTACAGGATTTAATGCTTTCTGCTGAACAGGTTGGAAAACATACTTTGCAGTCTGGTTTTGATTCACTAGAGGCATCTTGCAGGGCTGCTGTCACCGGGTCTGTACTTAGAAGGCATGCTTGGCTTAAGGAGCTCTCTCTGCCAGAACTTGTTAAAACTAAATTGCTGGATGCTCCCTTAAATCAGGACCACCTGTTTGGTGACAAAGCAGTAGTAGTTCTTAAAAAGATGGAGAAAAAGGCTAAATCTATGCAAACTGTTAAAGATTTCTTACAAGTGCAGCCTGCTAAATTTAGTAGGCATTGGCCCTCAAAAAATTGGTCCTTTCCTACCTCTTCCAGGCCTTCTCAATTCAAACCCAGAACCAGCAGAACACCCAGGCTTCAGTCCCAGGGTACGCACAGGGTTAAGCAGTGGGGGGCGCCCACTTCCAAATCAGGGAGTAGTAAGACTCCCCCTATGGTAAGCTGTCAATGACTTATCTTTAAAACTTCCAAGCACTTCTCAACTGACAGCTCCTTTAGGGGGAAAGATTGCTCTGCAAGCAATAAACTGGGAACTCATAACCCAGGACAAATGGGTTGTAAACGTAGTTTCCCAAGGATACAGATTTCACTTCCACACGCTACCAACCCCAAATGGTTGGCCAGATCTACCCCCAAATCAGTGGGCAGAGGCTCAAAAACAAGTACTCTTTCTCTCTTAATATTAAAGGCTATTCAGACTGTACCAGAGGAGGAAAAGGGACAAGGTTTCTACTCAAGACTTTTCCTGGTACCCAGAAAAGACAACGCATGGCGTCCTATCCTGGACCTGTCTATCCTAAACTCCTTTTTGGTGATTCCAAAATTCAAAATGCTAACTCTCCACCACTTGATTCCCATGATAGGCAAAGATGCCTGGTTGGCAACACTGGATTTAAAGGAAGCCAACCTGCACATCCCAATCAGGGAATCTTGCAGAAAATACCCATGCTTCATAATAGGCTGCATGCACTATCAGTTCTCTACACTGCCCTTTGGCTTATCTACTGTGCCCAGGGTATTCACAAAGAGCCTAGCTCCAGTCATTGCATTTTGCAGGCAAAGAAATATTCAAATATACCCATACCTGGACGATTGTCTAATTCAGGCAGAAAGCCAGGACATACTTTTGAATCATCTGGCATTTGTACAAAAGGTGCTAACTTGTCTGGGTTACACCATAAACAAAAAGAAATCACATCTGGTACCCTTTCAACAAATTGTATTCCTGGGAGCAAGCTTGAACACAACTTCCCAGATGGCGTTCCTTACGCCAGAGAAACAAATTCATTTGACAACTTACTTCAAACTAGTGTCCACAAAAATCCTGCTATCTGCAAGGCAAATACTGCAAGCCTTGGGGTTCATGGCCTCGTGCATTCTACTAATTCCATAAGCAAGACTACATATGAGGAAGCTACAATGGTATCTAAAAAGCCTATGGTATCAACATTCCCAGGATCTAGAAGCAATGATTCCTATCATACCTTGCTTATGGTTAGAATTCCTTTGGTGGGCAGAGGCCTGCCACCAAAACAAGGGACTACCTTTCACTCTACTCCCTGCCGCCCCAAACCCTAACAACAGATGCATCAGACTGTGCATGGGGGGGTCTCCCCTGGCAGGGAAGTGCATTCAGGGCAAATGGAACCCAAGTCAAATGCACCTGCTTATCAATCAAAAAGAAATGTTAGCTGTACAGAATGCTCTGACAGCCTTCAAGGACCACATTATTTTAGAACAATTAATGGTAAAGACGGAAAATACCACTGATGTTCATCATGTGACACTGCTGCAGTCATTACACTTGGTTTATCCTGCCGTCAGGCAGTTCCCCAGCCGGCCTGAGTTCCAGAGACTTGGTCCTGCGTCGGTTGCTGTCGCCTCCTCCCTGATGTCAGTGCATCAGGGCTATATAAGATGCAGCCGACGTCATTTTCTTTAGTCTTTCTTGCCGCACGGTGCCCAAAGCAAAAGCAGTTCGCAAGTGCCGGTCTGCCTACTCCTGAGATTTTCATTCCGAATCCAGAACCGAAGTCTTCTACAAATCTAAGTACCCCGTTGGGGAAACTTTTTCTTGCCTCAGACCGATGTCAGTAAAAGTTAATAACTGTATTTCTTTTGGGAAGCAAATACCTCATAAGGATTTCCATTCTTATTGTATCCCATGCCTAGGCCCAGACCACGAAGTTACTGGTTGTCGGTTTTGTGCTAGGTTTAATAAGCGCACTATTAAACGTCGGTTTGATTTTGTCCGACATTACTTTGACAGAAAATTTAATTATACCATGCCGTCGGAACTTCTGACGACCGGTATTCATATAAAGCGCAAAAACAACGACAGGCATCCGAGGCCCAAAACTGATGACGAAGCCTCTTCTAGGCCAGTCACCGGTTCTCCGGTTTTCAGTGAGGCGCCTTTGCAGCCCCTGACGACCACTTCTGTAGAACCACAAGCCGCCCCCGACCCCCACGTGGAGATGGCTGGGCCTTCTGACGCGCTAGTTTTTCAACAGACCGAAACCGATCCTGCAGAGGGATCCGGAGTACCCGAGCTACCCGCAGCTTCAGAGGGTGTCTTCAGACCTACTCAGCTAAGCATTAAACCCTCTTCTAAGTCAAAGCCCCCTTTAAAAACTAAGAAACAAGTACAGCATTCTCCAGGACAGGCCTCCATGCCCAAGAAACAAATGCTCAAAATGGCCAAAGACCTAATCACTCTGATCAGGGGTTCCCATCCCCCACCTGATAAAAGGCCCAGACAGGATGCAGATTATGATTCATCCGACCAGGGTTCCATTTCCTCAGATTCATCCTCAGACCTGGGATACTCTATACCCCTTATGAGGATTCTGATGCTGAGGAATCTATTCCATCAGCCTCTCCGCCTGAGGATTACTCCTTTGGGGAAACCTCACATACCATGAGGGAGCATTTCCATTGGGAAGACGAGGATTACTCAGAATCCAAGAAAAGGCTCAGAGACTTCCTATTATTACCTCAACACAGACCCCTGGCTATCCCACCAGTGCTAGATTTTGTGGATGATGTATGCACTGAATCCAGCTTAAATCCTGATTCCTTACCTCCAGCTCCACTTAAACCGGACAGATATTACAGAATCCCTGACTCACACAAATTTCTGTATAAAAGCCCTGTTACTGATCCCGAAACTATTTCTCAGGGACCCAAAGGGGTTAAGGCCTCATCAGCAAAGAACCCAGTTCCATCCGACAGAGATTCCAGAGCACTAGACAGATGGGGAAAGAAAGTATATACGTCTGCAACTTTAGCAATGAGAGCCTTAAACTGCCAGTTTCACATGCTAAAATATCAGCAATTTTTGATCTCTCAGTTGAAACAAAAAATGCTTCCAGATACAGATCCTCCTAATTTTAAAGAAATGCAGGATTTATTGCATGCCGTTGACAAGTGGGAAAGCATACTTTGCAATGTGGTTTTGATTCTTTAGAGGCCTCATGCAGCGCAGCAGTTACAGGCTCTGTCATTAGAAGACATGCATGGTTAAAAGAACATACGTTACCAGATCATGTTAAAGCTAAATTACTGAATGCACCTTTACAGCAGGATATTTTATTTGGAGTTAAGGCAGAAGAGGTATTAAAGAAAATGGAGGATAAGGCAAAATCTATGCAAACAGTGAAGGATTTCTTACAGGTTCAGCCTCCTCGATTTAGTAGAAACTGGCCAACAAAGAATTGGTCCTTTCGAGTCAATGACAGACCTCAAAGGGGCAGATACAGACGGCCAAATGGTAGAGGTCAACCACAAGGTCCTTACAGGCCTCGACAGTGGGGTGCATCAGGCCAGAAAGAAGAGGAAGACAGGCACCAACCATATAAAAAACAGCCCCAATGACTTCCCACTCCAGCTGCCAAACAACTCACTCTTGGCAGCCCCTTTGGGAGGAAAACAGGCACTTTTTTATCACAATTGGCATATGATCACCCAAGACAAATGGGTTCTCAATATTATTTCAGAAGGTTACAGGTTCCACTTTCACACTCTGCCAAGATTAAAAGGAATGCCAAATCTGCCACTAAAACAAAGGGCAGAGGCCCGAAAGCAAATTATGGCACTCATAAACATGGGAGCTATTCAAAAGGTACCACCACAGGAACAAGGGCAAGGATTTTACTCAAGACTCTTTCTGGTTCCCAGAAAAGACAAAGCCTGGAGGCCCATTCTGGATCTTTCTTCACTAAACACTTACCTGGATGTTCCGAAATTCAAAATGTTGACATTACAGCAGCTTCTTCCCATGCTGGGCAAGCAAGCTTGGCTCGTGACTTTGGACCTCAAGGAGGCATACCTGCATGTCCCTATCAGACAAAACTGCAGAAGATACCTCAGGTTCTTAGCTGGTCCAATGCACTATCAATTCACTGCACTGCCCTTTGGCTTATCTACTGTGCCCATCGTCTTCACAAAGTGCCTGGCACCAGTAATTGCATTTTGCAGACAGAAAGGAATTCAAATTTACCCATACCTGGACGACTGCCTGATTCAAACAGAGAGCAAGGACATTTTTCTAAAGCATCTGGCGTTTGTGAAAAAGTTATTAAGTTGCCTGGGGTACACAGTAAACGAAAATAAATTAAAACTAGTGCCCTCACAACAGATAATATTCCTGGGTGCCAGCTTGAACACAACGGCCCAGATGGCTTTTCTCACGCCAGACAAACAAGGACAACTGACACAATACTTTCAATTGATGGCAACAAAGACCCGACTCCCTGCAAGAAAAATTCTGCAGGCCTTGGGCTTCATGGCATCTTGCATACTACTAATTCCATATGCCAGACTGCATATGAGGAAACTACAATGGTACCTAAAGAATGTATGGTCTCAACACTGTCAAAGTTTGGAAACAGTTATACCACTAATACCTTGCCTTCAACAGGAGTTTCGATGGTGGGCTCAAGCTTGTCACCTCAACAAGGGACAGCCTTTCACTCAACCCACAGCCAGGCAAACACTGACAACAGATGCATTGGATTACGCCTGGGGAGCACACATGGCAGGAAAATGTATTCAGGGCAAGTGGCCCGCAGAACAAAGGCATCTGCACATCAATCAAAAATAGATGCTAGCTGTACAAAATGCCCTTATAGCTTTCAAGGACCTGCTGCATCCAGAACTACTACTACTAAAGACAGACAACACCACAGTTATGTGGTACATAAACAAGCAAGGGGGCACTCACTCCTACCCCCTCTGCAGACAAGCCATGACCTTGTGGAACACAGCTATAAACTATCAAGTTCACCTACAAGCACAATTCCTGCCAGGAGAGAAAAACACACTGGCAGATGACTTAAGCAGAAATATCATGGATCCCCACAAATGCGAATTGAATCCTCAAATATTCAGAATGATAACAAAGAAATGGTGGATCCCAGACATAGATCTGTTTGCCTCCCCAATGAATTGCCAGCTAAAGAAATTCTGCACAAGTAGTTAACATCCGCAAGCATGAAAAGTGGATGCCCTCTCATTCAGCTGGACAAACCTACAAGTATATGCTTTTCCACCACTGCCTCTTCTCCCAAAGGTACTCCTAAAAGCCAGGCAAGAAGAGCCAAAAATGATCCTGATTGCACCAGACTGGCCATGCCAGCACTGGTACCCAATCTTAAAAAATTTAGCATAAGAACCACCCTGGATTTTGCCTCAAATACCACATCTGCTGTCTCAGCACAACAATCAGTTACTCCACAGCCAGCTAAAGACACTAAACCTGGCTGCATGGAAGATTCCCTAGCCACGCAAGCAATGCCTCTCTCCAAAGCAGTTATGGATGTCATTCTGGAGGCTAGAAGGCCTAGTACCAGGAAAGCCTACTCGGATAAATGGAAGAGATTCTATGCCTGGAACCAGGCTCACAGCCTTGATCCTCTTGTGCCAAACATTCCTCGGATACTACAGTATTTGACTGAGATGCTGGGCAAAGGCCTCTCCTTTTCATCCATCCACGCCTCTGCCTTCTCTGCACATTACAACACGGATCCACCAATTTTCTCTAATCCTTTGCTAAAACAGTACCTCAGAGTGTCTAAAAACATAAGACTGCCCCGTAGAGCACCTACTCCAACTTGGGACCTCAGGTTTGTTTTGGAAAAAATTAACTTTACCTCCTTTTGAACCAGCTAGCATGGCAGAATTAAAATACATTTCTTGGAAAACTGCTCTGCTCCTGGCAATAATTTCTGCAAGAAGAGTTTCAGAGTTACAGGCACTAATGGCAGTGGAACCTTTCCTCATTTTTCACCAGGACAGGATGTCCTTAAAAACTAACCCTACGTTTATTCCTAAGGTGGTTTCAAGTGTGTCTCTAAACCAAACCATTCACTTGCCTACTTTTTATCCAAAACCGCAGAATAAAGGGGAAAGACTACTGCATCCATTGGACATTGACAGGCAGTTATGCTTCTACTTGAACAAAACCAAAGCTTTCAGAAAATCTGAGCAATTATTGGTAGCATATGCTGCAACAGCACAGGGAAAAGCTATTTCAAAACAGACTATTTCCAAATGGATAGGACATTGCATACATTTCTGCTATACGCTCCATGGAAAACCTGTGCCTAACAGCATTAGATCTCACTCCACCAGGGCAACAGCCACTTCAACTGCCTACCTCAGAGGAGTACCTACCAAGGATATTTTGGAAGCAGCAACATGGAGTTCTGTGCATACCTTCACCAAGCATTACCATCTGCCTCTATACTCTAAATCCAGAGCTGACTTTGCCTCTGCAGTGCTGCAGGGCCTTATAGCCACCCCTAATGCCTTATAGAACCAACCACCCTATCTCAGCTTTGGGATTCTACCCAAGTGTAATGACTGCAGCAGTGTCACACGATGAACATAGTGCAGTTTTGTACCTACCATAAATGTAGATGTTCAAGTGTTGACACTGCTGCAGTCCAGGTTACTCTCCCTCCTTCCCCTCTTACTGGCTAGTACGTACCTATTTCTTCTACCTTTTACTACCTATGGGGAGTATTTGCTGGTAGCTGAAAGTATGTTGTTTGCATTTCTTATGTATGTTTTATTAGCAGTTTGAATTGCCTACCCATCTGGGGGCACCTAACATCTGGGGCAAGAAAAACTGAAGAAAATGGCGTCGGCTGCATCTTGTATACCCCTGTCGCACTGACGTCAGGGAGGAGGCGACAGCAACCATCGCCAGACCAAGACTTTTGAACTCAGGCCGGCTGGGGAACCGCCTGATGGCAGGATAACCCAAGTGTAATGACTGCAGCAGTGTCTACACTCGAACATCTACATTTATGGTAGGTACAAAACTGTACTTTATGTGGTACATAAAGTAGCAGGGGGGTACCTATTCTTACCCCCTCTGCAGACTAGCCTTGGCTCTGTGGAACACAGCCTTGAGCTACCACGTTTATCTACAGGCTCAATTCCTGCCAGGAGAACTAAATACACTGGCAGACGAACTAATCAGAAATCTCATGGACCCACACGAGTGGAAACTGGAACCAAAGATTTTCATCATGTTGATCAACAAATGGGGAATCCCGGATATAGACCTGTTTGCCTCCCCCCAGAACTACCAACTGGACAAATTCTGCACAAAGACTCCACAAACAAGCTTGGAAAGTGGATACTCTGTCCTTCAGCTGGAAAAATCTGTCAGTTTATGTCTTTCCTCCTCTGCCTCTCCTTTCCAAAGTGCTACTAAAGATCAAACAGGACAAACCAAGGATGATACTGATTGCACCAGACTGGCTGTGCCAACACTGGTACCCCCTCTTGTGCAGTGTGTCACAGCTGGCCCCATGGCACCTACATCAGACCCCTACCCTGCTGTCTCAACAGGAGAGCCAGATTCTGCACCCCCAGTTGCAAACCATAAACCTGGCAGCCTGGTTAA